>NC_085141.1:359453349-359758477 GCF_024139115.2 Armigeres subalbatus
GCAAAGGTACGCAAAAGTGGGTGCACAAACTTTCCCAATTTTGCTAATGGCTTGTGTTTTGAGAATCAGCAGCTGGCGACGGTCTCCGGTTACATAATTTGACAAACAGTGAAGTCCTATTTGGAACCTGTCAGCTTGAATGAATTGTTTATTTATCATTCAATTATCGAAAAAGGTCAATCCTAGGAAGATCCATCGGCAGTGGGTCATTGTACCACATAAACCAGCATTTTTTACTGAAAATTACTTAGTATTCGGTTATTGGGCAAGCAAAATGGTTCTCCAATAGTGTAAATGAATATTGCTCTAATTGATGTTCGTAGATGTGATGACGTCATGTAGGCAATAACTGACGCATTTTTATTTCGAAAAACCTTTGTATATTTGAGCAAATTTATTGTGGATTTTTTTTTCGCAACACATTTTTTTTAAACAGCATTTTGTGCATACAAGTGAGTAGGAAACCATTCACCGCCTTCGATTCTTTGAAATTTTGGCATTCATTTTTGTCATTAAGCGAATTAAACTTTCTCAGCATGATTGGAAAGATGTTGCCGTTTAAGAGAAACACTTCTTTCCTTGAATATTGAACACGAAGCCCCACAAAACACATTAGGCTTTCCCACTTCGCATCGACTAACCCACATTACGCCGTACTATTGCAATTATGTCGTACCGTACCTACCAGAGTACGCACCATAAAGGATGTCCCGCATTTCAAGTTTTTTTTCTTCTGGCAATTACTTCAAGGTTACCCCACGACAAACACTGGCGTTGGATCATACAAGCCGTATCCAAAGGGCACGCTCTTCGTCCATCGGAGCGCGATGTTCTATTTTTATCCAGAATTGCATCACATTGGCACCAACCCTTCCGTTGTGGGGACAACAGAGGCTGATAGCTCAACACCAGGGGCTGACCGCCTGACCCGAGCGCTGTACCGCGCCACCCTGTGTGGGCAGGAGGTTTCGTCTGCGGTTATTCCTACGAGTTCGATCCTATTTCAAAATTCCTCATTCTCACGATTTGCTACAATCCGATAACGAATTAGATGTATGTAGTTGCATTGCTATATTTATACGCTACACATTTAGCGTGGGACGACTCATCGAACAAGCTAATGCTGCTATGTTACAGTAGATAGCCAAGTAGTACGTGCATTGGAGACTTCCAAAATAAACGTTTTCCGAGTTCAATTAACAATGCTAATTTTGCATCTAGTTTTTGTACATGTCGTTAACAATACAACATGGTAAGGTTTATTGCTATCGCCAAACAAGATGTACCCAATTTTTCTAAGATATCATAAAAAAGGATTTCAATAGCAAAATCCTAATAAAGTTATTGCGTAAAATAATAAAAATTACAGTTGTGTGTGGTGTGCCCTTGAAAATGCGAGTGAATTAAGTTTTGGATTCCGCAAGGCGTGTCCTTAAATGTATTAATCAATTAACTAATCGCGTTAAACTGAACACAAATTGTCAGAACGTCTTACCAATCTCGTACAAGTCACATGATTTGAAAGAAAGTTGAACATGATCAAATCAATTCGCTTGCTAAATCTTAACAACCGGGACTACAGAGAAAGTGTTTTCTATTTTAAAGTCGCATATTTATGTGGATGACTGTATTTGTTTCCCTTTTTTTCTGCAAATCACAGGAGTACCTACTGAACACCTCGACAGTGTGAATGTGTTTATGTCGCGTTATTTTCCAATATACATATTTCCAATCTACTGAACTTGAACTTGTTTATCAACAACATGAATGACGTGACGGTTGCAAGTGCGGATACTCGCGAGAATAAGGTCACATATGCGACCGCAATATACACACCACCCCCTCTAGAACATGCAAACCGATTGAAAGACGATCTATAGGTAGGTATGTGTGCCGGATTATTCCAGTGAAACGGTGGTGAAGGCGCAAAACCTTACGGGAAATGGTTTCAAACAGAGCTCAATAGCGGGATTAGGTTGCGTGCAGGGAATGAAAGCATCGCGATTCGATTTTAATGGTACCTAGTCTATAATGGGAACCGGATACGGAAGTTTGCTACGCCACGTCGATCCGCAATCGGCGTTATTGAAGCTTTGTTGGCATTTGTTTATTTATATATCGCTGTAATGTCTCGCCTTCCTTAATGGAAGGTGGTATATCGTTTTTTAAGGAACTTGGCATTTGATGATGAATGAACTTTAAAAACCCTTATCGTATCTTGTAAACTTTAGCAAAATAGTAAATTGTAGAAACATAATGAAGTATTTGTTAGAATTTTTTAAGGTGTCTAGGATGCACTTGTACTATGGGACCTTATATTAATTACGTGAGCGCTTTTGGGGCGTCTGTCGTTCTCTATTGCACCATCCGCATAAAGAAAAATGACGTACCATGTCGTCTAAACTACATATCTCGCGCTTAGTTTCATAGGGGCGTAACTGTATAGATCGATTTTTCTTCGTCGATGTTTTCTTTTTATTGTGTACCGAATTGCGCTAGTTTGTCGATGATTCAATGCAATGGTTTGGTGTGATAAAAGATTATTGTATCTTGCACCAGAATCAATAATAATGGTTGTAGCTTTTGAAACAATTGAGTTATTAACCAAATATAAAATCGATTAATCAATCAAAACAGTTACGCCCCTATGAAACTAAGCGCGAGAATGCGCTTTCATGAATTATACATCTAACGTTTGGCGACTAAAAAACTGGAATGAAAAGAATGGCTCGGGATAAAAAATACAAAGAAGTACAGTTCAATCTGTTATATGATATACAAAGAGTTGTCCTTAGTCTTCAAACTTAGACTAATGTATATTGGCATACGGTGCGGCGCAGCTTAGTCTTGCTGGTATAACGGTGTCAGGCCATTAGGCCGAAGGCCGTTAGGCCAAAGGCCATTTGGCCGAAGGTCATTAGGCCGGAGGTCATTAGACCGAATGGCCATTAGGTCGAATTAGCAAAAAGTGAAAAATGAGAAGTTCTTTCCTTACTTTACCCCTTCTTCCTTATCCCTTCTTCCTTCTTCTATCTGTCTTTTTCTTTCTTCCTTATTTCTTCTTCCTTCTTCTTTCTTCCTTTTTAATTCTACTTTCTTATGCCTTCCTTCTTCCTTCTTCCTTTTTAATTCTACTTTCTTCCTTTGTCCGTCTTTTTTCTTCCTTCTTCCTTCTTCCTGCTTCCTTTTTAATTCTTCTTTCTTCCTTTGTCGGTCTTTCTTCTTCCTTCTTCCATCTTCTTTCTTCCATCTTCCTTCTTCCATTTTCCTTCTTCCTTCTTCTTTCTTCCTTCTTCCTTCTTTCTTCTTCCTTATTCCTTCTTCCTTCCTTCTTCCTTCTTCCTTTTTTTTCTTCCTTCTTCTTCCTTCTTACTTCTTTCTTCTTCCTTCTTCCTTTTTTCTTCTTCCTTCTTCCTTCTTCCGTTTTACTTCTCCCTTCTTCCTTTTTCCTTCTTCTTTCTTCCTTATTTCTTTTTCCTTCTTCCTTCTTCTTTTTTACTTCTTTCTTTCTTTCTTCCCTTTTTCTTCTTCTTTCTTTCTTCTTCCGTCTTCATTATTCTTTCTTCCGTTTACTTCCTTCTTTCTCTCGTCTTCCTTCATTCTTCTTCTTTCTATCTTCATCCTTCTTCCTTCTTTCTACCTTCATTCTTCTTCCTTCTTCATTCTTCATTCTTCCTTCTTCCTTCTTCCTTCATCCTTCTTTCTTCTTACTTCTTCCGCCTTTTTGCTTATTTCTTCTTCCGTTTTACTTCTTCCTCACTTCGCACTACTCACTTCTCACTCAATTAGATTATTGGAGGTTGGACATGTCCCGGAATCTTCCAGAATGGTTGCCGCCGAGGAAAATGGCCATTTTTGATCATGTATAAAACCTCGTTTGTGACATCTCAAACTTCACAGTTTTGCAAAACAATGTCTATGGAGCTCATTTTGGGGGATTTTTATTTTGGGGAAAATGGCCATTTCTTTAAACCTATTTTGGAATCCGAGGCCTCCGGGGAAAATGGCTATTTTTAGCCGTCTTACTTGTGCTTTTTCAAACTTTATGATTTTGCAAAACAAGATCAATGGGAGCTTATTTTGAGGGTTTTTGACAAGTTGGACATGTTTCGGAAACTTTCGGAATTCTGGTCTATCGGAGAAAATGACGTTTTTTACCTAAATTTTATGCTTTTGCAAAACAAGTTAAACAGTACTTATTATGGGATTTGTTTTAGCTATTCAGACATGTTCCGGAATGTTGTTCTTATGGCCATTTTATATCAGATAAAAAAATTCACTTGGGACACGTTAAGCTTTTAAGTGATTTGATATGTTTGATATATTTCGAAATCTTCCGGAATCCGGATTACCGTTTCTCCGTAGAAAATGACCATTATTGATTATTGATGTCAAACTAAATGTTTTGTATTTTAAATTAGATCAATAAAATCTATATTAAGGATGATTGCATTAATTGGACATCAGGTCCTCTGAGTAAAAAGGCCGTTGTTGCATCAGTAATAAAACCAGCCTTCCAAAAAACAATGAGGATATCGAAAGCCCAGAGACCATTTAACAAAACTTGAAAAGAATTTTTGAACATTTAGTTTTTTGTGTCATTTTTTACATAAATTCAACGTATCCCTGGGTTAGTCACTGAGGTAATTCTATATGATTTTTTATCGAAGATCTAGAAATCCGGAAGACTCCGGAACATGTCCAACTTCCAAGTTCCACAAAAAATGAGCTCCATTGATCTTGTTCTGCAAATTCATTGATTTCGACATGTCGAAAGCGAGAAGTTAGATTCCCGGAGGGCCATAATTCCGGAAGATTCTAGAACATGTTCAACTTGTCCAGAAACTCTCAAAGTGAGCTCCATCGATCTTGTTTTGTAAAATTATGGACTGATTTTAGTACTGACTTTAGAACATTTCCAACTTTTTCAATATCCAACAAAATAAGCTTCATCAAACCAGTTTTGCAAAATCATGAACTTTTACCTGTCTCAAGCGAGATTTTAGAGCTGATGACCATTTTCTCCAGAGGAATGGTGGTCCTAAATATGTCCAACATATCCAATAGGGTGGTTCAAAAAATGGATTTTGCTCCACAGTGCTCATCTGATTCTTTACCATGTTCTGTGTGTGCTCTGAAAATTTGACCTCATATGAATTAAAACTGATTTAGCACAAGTCGTTTCAAGTTTGCATGCAAATTAGTATGGGGAAATTTATTTTTTAAATATACTGTTGATGACGCTTCCCCATCAAGCGCATGTTAAAAAAAAACCTACATAGCTAAAAGGAATACTCAACAGCTTTCACTCAGTGAAAACCGCATCTCAATTAATCGTTCCAAAAATTAGTAATCGAATTTAATCTGTACCGTGGTTTTCTGGAGCTAATTGCATAACTCATCAACAGGCAACATTGCTGCTCGTGGCGCGAAAGATAGCACACAAAAATTCAGGCTACTATGTTGCACTGCGCATTTCAGTGATGCCCTCAAAGAAGTTTAACGATCATGACTAAAGATTCGCAATCTGTCTTAAAATCGATTACTAATTATTGGGACGATTAATCAACATGCGGTTTTCGTTGGGTGAAAGCTGTTGAGTATCCCTTTTAGCTATGTAGGTTTTATTTTAACATGCGCTTAATGGGGAAACGTCATTAACAGTATAATGAAAAAATAAATTTCCCCATACTAATTTGCATGCAAACTTGAAACGGCTTGTGCTAAATCAGTTTTAATCCAAATGAGCTCAAATTTTCAGAGGACACTCAGAACATGGTAAAGAATCAGATGAGCACTGTGGAGCAAAATCGATTTTTTGAACCACCCTATTATCCAACCCAAAACCCAAAAGTCCAAAAACCCAAAAAAATGATCTCCTTTAATCCTGTTTTGCAAAATCATAAAGTTTGCATTGCCGCAAGCGAGGTTTTATAAATTACATATCGAAGAAGGGCCATTTTACTGGGGAGCATGTCCAAAATCCATCAAAATGAGCCCCATCTTGTGCTGCAAAATGATGAAGTTTGAGTTGTCGCAAGCGAGGTTTGATACATGATCAAAAATTACCATTTCCTCCGGGGAACCAATCCGAAAGATTCTGAGGCATGTCCAACTTGTCCAAAATCCTCCAATATTATCTCTATTGATCTTGTTTTGCTAAATAATGAAATTTTAGATGTCGCAAGCTAGGGTTTATCACTGATAGAAAATGGCCATTTTATCCGGAGGACTAGATTTCCGGAGCATACCCGAACATGTCCTCCTTGTCCAAAAAATAGTTCATTTTCCTTCTGAGAAATTCAATTAATGAGTGTTTGGCTACCTTTATGCTGACGGTCGATATATATCCGTCAGATGTACCAATCTTAACAACAAAAGCAATATACAACTGAGAAATTTGTATAAAGGCTTTGAATGTTATTAAAAGGACACCGCTGGCTAAGAAGGTGGACACCGCTGGCTAAAAAGGTGGAGCCCGCGGAGCAAAGCACCTTCCAATGATCACGGCAGAAGGGACATAGGCGAGGCGTTGAGGTTTCGGTAAGAGTAAGAGACGGTAAGAAGTACGCCGATGTCCTGAAGGTCATGTCCTACGCTGCTATCTTGACTGGGTGAGAATGTTGAATGCATCCTTAGCCCGTAAAAGGGCGAGATGATCTTCGGGATGCTGCCACTGCTGCTGAAACGGGATGCTGCCACAGAACCTAACCCCCATATTCCAAAAAAATCAGCAGGAACTCGTGGCGAGTGCGGAGGTGTTCTCGGCTTGCAGTGGGCGAGTGATTGCATCGTTGATTCCTTCCCATCCCTGATAGACCGTGAGGACGTGGCCAGCGCCGTTATCGACCATTCAGAATATTAGAGCTCTCGGACTGTGCACATTGAGGTTGGAGAGCAAATTCCATGCTTCCATCCATTGGTTTCATGTGCAGTTGCGATTGCTCTGGTCAATCTTCTTCTTCTTATTGGCATTGCATCCCCACACTGGGACAGAGCAGCCTTGCAACTTAGTGTTCATTAAGCACTTCCACAGTTATCAACTGCGAGGTTTCTAAGCCAAGTTACCATTTTTGCATTCGTATATCATGAGGCTAACACGATGATACTTTTATGCCCAGGCAAGTCGAGACAATTTCCAATCCGAAAATTGCCTAGACCGGCACCGGGAATCAAACCCAGCCACCCTCAGCATGGTCTTGCTTTGTAGCCACGCGTCTTACCGCACGGCTCTGGTCAATCACGGAGTAGCAACTACGAAATACACGGTCATCATGCTCATGCCCATCAATCGATCATCGGGGAACAATGTTACAGCATGTCAAAGTCGGATATTTGGTATGAAAATCGGCCTTACCTGTCGTTGGACAGAAATGGCCATTCGGCCGAAGTGGTCGTTTGACAGAAAAGCAATTTTGTCTCAAGTGACTTTTGGTTCATTTGGTCATACGACGCAATACGAGCAAAGATGAATAACTAATTGATAAAAAATTCTATTATCCGGTTATGCAACATTTTGATAACTGAACATGTTATCATTTTGGCTGAGTTAACAGACAACATAACAAAAATGATACCAGAATTTTGTTCCTGAAATAATAAAATGAAAACAAATTAAGTTATCACTGATACCAAGTCGATAACACATAATTTGTTATCATTAAGTTATCAGCCCTCACTGTTTTATCGACCAAAATAGTTAAATCTTCTTTGCCGACTTTGTTACGCATTGAAAAAAATTTGGCATTCGCTGGGATTCGAAACTCGAATCGAGTGATCGTACGGCGTCGTCTCTAGGCATTTACGCAATTACGCTTGCTTGAGAAGCAGAAGAGAAGAGCACTACGCTTTCTACAATTTTGCATTTACTAAAGACTATTTATATTCAAATCATGATGACAAGACCATTTTATCAAATATACTATATTAACTATATTATACTATATTATACTATATTATACTATATTATACTATATTAATATAATATATTTGATTTTATGTAAATAACAGTCGGCTGGACAGAGTGCAAAGCTGAATAATTTATTAATAACAAGCTTTATTATCTAGTTATATTGATAACTAGAATTGTTATCATTTTGGTTGAATTACCAGTCAACATAACAAAAATGATAACCGAATTTTATTCAAAATAGTGAATCGGAAATCAATTAGGATAGATACGGTTCATTGTCCTTTTATCGAATACATTTTTTTCAGTTGTGATCAATTAAATAAATATATAAATGCTAGACAATCGTTCCCGACCTTGCTCAGGTTAGTTTTTCTCACTAATTGTCAATCATTATAGGTTGCTAGCAGCGCCACACTGTACATCGATTCCAGTGCTAGGATTGATTCAAACAAAACCATAACCTTGTATTTCGCAGTGGAACTTTCCATGCTTTCATATGCTAATATAAAAACTCTGCTGATCCAAAAAAAAAAAATTAATCCATGAAAAAGGTTGCTTTTTTGTTCAGAGGTTAGCCAGCTCAGGGCTGCAAGCCTCTTTAATAAAGAAAAAATGTTGCTTTTTGGAGAATCCTTTCGCAAGCTAAATCGAGACAACAGAAACCTCCGCTCATTCTTCCAGAAGTCGATGTTCTATAACTCAATATCGGCTCATGAAAGCAAATTACATAGTAAAAAATGTTTTATGGGTTACTGTGATGACAGTACAGCTTCCTAATGATTATCCCTTAACTATCGACTCATGGAGGTTTGACTGTAGATAACGATCTTGCCCGGGTTTGTATTTTACGTTAAAACCTAGGTTCAAACTGTCAATAGTTGAGCATATTCATACTTCAGTGCGAGCATGATTGTTTCAAATCGTTGCAATTTCTTGATTATCCGACAATCGCAGTCAAATTTTCCGCATCTTCATATATATGAACACTGCGGATCCCAAGACGAATTATATTGCCGCCGTTAGTGAATTATATTGCCTCAAAGCAAATGCAAACTCATTTTTATATATAGACGATGTCCTGCAAAGTAGGCGGTTAGTCAAGAGTATTCACCATTCCTGAATGAATATGCCCTTGGATCATTTGTTCTGGGAGTTGCAATGCCATGTTAAACATATTGGGATGATCATTCACTATAAAATATGTCCCAAGGAAAGTTGTACCCATAAGTTAGTTTGTTTGAAATAGAATGGTTAACAAGGTATCCGAACGACGCGAAACTTTAAAGAAAATGGCAAATTTGTACTGATAATAAAATTTGTTATTATTCAGCTATCAGTTAATCACATGATTGATAACTAAATATCAAAATTATAATAAGGATATCTTAGCGAGTTACCAGTTTGACATCCTTTCAGGCTTTGCTCGGGCATTTAGTCAAAAAAGTTGTTTGGCCCAATAGGTTGTACGGCTGAAAATGTCGAATGCATCATATAAGCGTAAATGTCGTTTGGCCGAACAATAGTGAATTTGAAAATGTGAAGTCACCCATCAAGTGTGAAGTGCCTAATGATAATTGAGAAGTAAGAAGTAAGAAATGAGAAGAGCGAAGTGAGAAAAGTAAAATGAGAAATTGGAAATTAGTTTACTCCCCATTTCTCACTCCTTATTTCTCGTTGCTCATTTCTTTCTTCGTCGTATCACTTCTCGTCATTCCTCTCTCATCTTTTGTTACTTATCCTCTCTTGCTGTGAAAAGCGAGAGTGTGAAGTTAAAGTTAAGTTAAAGAAGTTAAAACTGCGAAATGAGGAGTGAAATGTCTCTCTGCTAACTTCTCACTCACTGCGTACATCCAACTGCTTTCTCACTGTGAGTGGATCGCCTCACTGCTCACTCTAATTCCTCATTTCTTATTTTTTACAGTGAAAACAGCAAATTGAGAAGCTCTTACATTTATGGCCGAGTGATCTGTTCAAACGAATGACATTTTACAACCAAATCGCTTTTTCTGTCAAATGGCATTCTCGGCAAAATAACCTATTCAGCCAATCGTCTTTTGGGCTACAGTTGTGATATCCGGGCTTATGATCCTGCTTTGTTCGGTCAATGAGTATTATGATACTGAATAGTCCTAAAATCCAGGTTTACGATTGTGCTCTGGACTGAAATCCGGATTCATGATTCTACTATGAGTAAAAATGTGAAAGCTTTTGATTGCAGTACTCTATCCGTAATGCTGGGTAGATACCTCTTCGTGGTGTGTTACGGGGTAAGTTCTACCATGGTCACATTGCCAGCTACAGGCACATCCTGACCCAACGAATACCTTCCCAATAGCCAACTCCGTGGTACTTATTCCTTCTCTCCCTAGTAACGGTACAGATAAGCGTGGCCAGGAATAGTAATTCTAATGCTTTTGTCATTTTTTGTCATAGATTGAAATTAAGGACTATACCCACCTTGATTTCTGATAGCAATCTGGACAGAGATTTCAAAGGAAGCATGAGTATCACTAGTTTCCAGTCCACGAAATATACCATGTAACAATGCCATGCTTTCGTATTTTCATATATTCATATAATATTTATTTTCCATATTTCATTATACTTATTTTTCATATTTCATTATATTCATTTTTCATATTTTTACATTTTATTTTTTAAATTTCCATATTTTTATAATTTCATATTTTTACAATTTAATATTTTTTTATTTACGTATTTTATACTGTCCTAATTTTTCACTTTTATATTTAATATTTAATGTTTTAATATTTTTAAACTATTATATTTCATATTTTTGTATTTTCATATTTATATAATTTCTTGTTATTACATTTTCATATTATAATATTTTTATATTGGCATATTTTCCATATTTTTATATTTTTCTTATTTTTATAAATATATTACATTATATGATGCTTTTATATTTTTATATTTTCATGCTTTCACATTTTTTATACCTGTATATGTTCATATTTTTATACTTTTGAATTTTTAAATTTCGAATTCCATATTTAAATCCTTTGTATTTTCATATATGTGTATTTCCTTTTTATTGTTATAATGTTATAAATATTGTTATAATTTATTGTTATAAGTATTGTTATAATTCCTAATATTTAACTTTCATATTTTTTTGTCTTTCTTATATATTTATACTTTCATGTTGTTATAATTTAATTTGCATATTTATATATTTCTATATTTTCAGGTTTCCGTATTCATATTTTTGTATTTTTATATTTTTATGATTTATTTTTTTATACTTTCATATTTCCATGTTATATATTTTTGTGTTTTAATATTTTTATATTATCTTATTTTCAGATCTTCATATTGTCATATTTTCAAAATTTTATGCTTTAACATCAATTACAAGATACAAAAATATGAGTGCATAGAAGCATGGAGGCGTGCGATTGTGGTAGTATTGAAAACTTTAAAATATAAAGTTTTCAATATTTTCATATTCTCATGCTTTTATGTTTTTGTGTACTCATATTTTTGTATCTTCATTTTTTAATTTCATGTTTTCCTATTTTTTATTTTCATATAGCAATTTTTATTCTTTTATTAAATTATATTTTTATGTTTCTTATTTTCATATTATAAAATTTTCATAATTTCATGCTTTTTATTTTTATATTATAATTTTATGTACCTTCATATTTTTATGATTTAACATTTTCATAGCTCACTAGTCACTACAAAATATCCAAAATATCTTCACAACCTGCCATGTAACATTTATGCAGACGACGTCCTGGCACATAACCTGTTATCTGATACTCATAACTAAAAAAAATCTATATAATTTCCAGCTTCTTCTACAAGAGATGTACATCCTGAGTTAACTCCGGCTCCTAGTTGATGTTATATTCTACGAATATATATAAAATTTGATATAACTTCTTACCATAATGTTATTAATTTCACTACATATTTATATAGAACTACCAAAATAAGAACTTAAAAAGAACGCGGTGCGTATGGTACGGTATGTCCACGCATCCTTCAACCCCTGTAGATTCGTGATATGTATCATGTTGAAGTGAATACTTGAACACGATACATCTCTAAGAATCATCTCTGCGGCAAACACAACGCAGTGGGCCTGGCCGCTTTGAAGTTTATGTCATACCACTGGTATACTGTGAGCCTCAATATTGACAAGAAAAATTATTGGGCGTCATCTAACTCAATGATTTTCCAGGATGCTTTCTTTGTACTGGCTGCGTTTGTGTTCGATTAGATTAGATTAGAAAGCTTTTGATTGCAGTACTCAAATTAATTCATGAAAAAAATGTTACTTAGGTCCTTTTGAAAAGTTGAGCGAGAAATCATCTCATCTCATTGATAGCATCGCTTATCGAAGTGAATCTAGCTAGACTATCCTTTGTAACTAGCAATATACCCTATCTTAAGTAAGTCAAGAGATGCAGAGGTGATCTCGGTCTCTAGTAGTAACAAAAGTTGGACTAATAATGCTTCCCTTCCTAGGGTAAAATGACCAATAGTGGACACCCAACCAATAGTGGACCCTCCAGCCATTTTTGCATTATTACAGCACAATGTAAACATTTTGCTATGAAATTCCATCGGGAGAACCTACCTTACAGTCCTATGCTTTGATTACATGCATTGGAAATGCTATGGAAAGTAAAATTAGATGATTTTTTACAATTCTATTAAAAATAAGCACGGGAGTGTCCATTATAGGAATATTTTGGAGGGTCCATAATAGGGAAGAAGAACTTCCCGAAACGGAACATAAAAATCAAATGAAGTGTCGACTATAGGGAAGCAATTTCCTATTATGGACCCCCAGGGGGTCTACTATAGGGAGAATTCAGTCAGACTTCAAAATGTTAATTTCAAAAAATAACGTCGAGAATTTGAGTGTTTTATGTATGAATCGTGAAGAAAAGGTGCAGAGCTTGATATTAGACATCACGCAAAATTAATAATTCGCAAATTTCCACTCGTTATGCCAAGAAGAGCAAAATTTCGCTACTAGGGGGTCCACTATTGGGCATTTTACCCTATATGACCGTAAGGATGTGACCGGCGTTATTATTAAATGAAAATGTTTGAGTGTGCATTGAAATGGATGGCTTACCCCAGGTCGCATCCATTTGGTTCTCTGTATAATTTCGCAAGTTCTTGTCAGTCACGGAGTAGCAACTATGAATTGTACGGTCTTATTGCTCATGCTCATCTAAAATAACCTTTTGACCATTAGACATTTCAGGCCAAATGGTCCTTAGCTGCAAACAACAACAACAGCCAAACAGCATTTTCGACCAAATGATCTATTCGGTCAAATGATTTGGTCGGCCGTATATCGTTTTTGGTCAAATGAAGATGATGGCTTGATGACTTTCGGTCTAACGTGTTATTCGGCCCTATGGCATACCGCATAATGGTTTTCAACCGAATGACTTCCCGCCAACGACCCTTCTCCACATCATAAGCCTCAATACATATTGGGGTATTATCGTTCCATGGATGAGTTTAAAAAAGAATGTGTTGATCTCGTAGAATTAATGACCCAAGCTCCAGGACATTTTGGAGGTCCTGAAAGACTTAAAGTACACCAAGTATTTTTAGGCGGTAGGAATTCATTAATTTCTTGGTTAGCCTGAACTTTCACAATTTTTCCTGTACAACTTGACTTATTTTTCATTTTATGTGGTTTTTTGGTGAGGTTAACTCCTTGTTTTACTGATCGACTGAAATCAAACCTGAGTGTAGTCAAAAGTAAAAATTAGAATCCATATTACATGACGAAGAAATTCTGGGATGTGCAACGATGCACGGGTTCATCATTAAGGACTTGATTGATAAGATGAAACGAATGTAATGAACTTCAGATTTGAAACGTTTTGAAGAACCTGAAATATTTTACGTATATTCTGAAGTCAATTATGTCTTATGATCACATACATATTGTTTCTATACATATTTGCTGCAAAATTTGAGCAGTGTAGACGGAATAGGATACCAGAATAAAATGTTAATGTCTTTTTTGATTTTTTTTTTCAGCTTAAAAACTCGCTCCGTGGACATCGACCCTAAGAGACTGGCTCCGGCGACGGTAAATTGGCGCCACAATTGGAAACTTTTTATTTGTGGTAATTTACCAATTCAATAAAAAATCTTGTGCATTATTAAACGCAAAGAGGTGTAAGTGACAAAAACTAAGTTTCGAGAAAAAAAGAAAAAACCTTGCACCTTTTTCATAATTTTTGTATTGCATACAATTTGTACGGAAGCACAAAAAAAAATTATATGAATTTCCACATTTTTTACCATTAGTACAAAATATATCAACACATCGCTGTCGGGTGTGACAATGGGTCTGGGGGGTGAGAATGGGTCATCGCTCTCACTGGCAGCCCGGAGGTCGGATAGCAAAATCGTTCAAAAAGGCCTCTTATACTTTAATCTTCTTGCCCTCAGATACATTCAATATATTCTACAAGCATTCTATGTACTTGAAGCAGTGACCCATTTTCACCCCCATTTGACCCATTCCCCCCCGACTACGGTATTAAGGCAAAGCTCTAAAACCAAAGCATTTTTTGCTGTAGTCAACTCAAATTTGACCAAAATGTCACTTGCACCCCTCTGCTTCTAACCCCCTCAAATAGTTACTTGAAGTGAATGGTTAAATCCAAAGTTTTGATAAATTTAGAAAATTGTTTCTTATACTACCTACCAATCGAACTTCAAATTCAGTTGCTAATGCATTCTCGAATTCCACTCAAACAGTAATACAAATATAAAAAGTATGGATCCACACAAAAGCTTCGTTTCGCGAAATTTTATTATTTTTATCAAATGCATCACAAGGGTGAGCAAAATATGACACAAATTTTCCACGAAAACACCGCTGCATTTCGCGGCATCTATCTTGGTCGACTTGATTCCTGAAGGTATTCATTGAAATCGTGTTTCCACACTTCACATTCCTCACTTTCATCTGCAGCGTAAATTAAGGCACCCGTTGGCATTGGCCGACAGTGACGATTCTAAGAATTTGACTGGCATCGCAAACAAACTCATCATCGCATTGCTGCTCGGTCAAGTTCATTTCTATCGGAGCTGCATTCGCCGACTGGTGATGGGTGCCCATGCCCACTACTAAGCACCATGCATCTCCATGAAAATTGACACCGAGAGGGAGCCATGGGCCATGGCTGATAAATAGTGCGCTGCACTCTGCACTATCGCACTTTTCCTTCAAGGGCTGGACGAAGTGATAAAATGCCTTTAATAGATTTGCGATTGACTCTGATTGGAATTGATTGAAACTGATTCCCGCGGACTTCGCGCGCTGCCTGGCGCTATCGGTTTGCGTCGCCATCAATCAATTGGCGGGTGTGTGTCAGACCGTAGCGAAGCAAAGGTACGGAGAATCGGTAACAAATCACCATTGTTATTAAGCACGTCGTCATCGCCGCCGTGCACATTGCAAACCGGGTACTCGCACTCCGTGTTCCACATTCCGTGCACCGGAGCAATATGCAAAGCAGCTCAAATGTGAGTTATTACTGTCGTTCTTTTGGCTTGCTCGTCTGTGCGATGGCGATGTTCGACCGGGCGACTGTCATGGTTTTACTGTTTAGGGAGATAGCGTGCTCGGATAGACTTACAGGTTATGATTTTCCAGGGAAAGCGTATCTTGGAGAAACCATGTCGTTGGGTCAACCTTGGCAGGAAATGCAAGGTTATGCACTTCTGTAACCTGCGCCTTAACCACATTTATTAGGATGCTTCATCTAGGTAGGATGTAGCCATGGGTGTGGAAGAGAAGCTGTTGCCGCAGAAACCAACAAGGAAGCAAATATTGCACCATAGTTGCCCTATTCTTAGCAGTCTTCCAGTGCGACGAGTCACTACAATGTGGGTAATGATGATACACATAAGTATATGCTTCGAATAACAGACAATCAATAAGGTCTACCTCAGTTGCAAAGTGAGTAGGAGCATGAAATATAGAACAACCATTTACAATTTATCAAATTTATAGTAACCAAAATTATAGTTGATAAAGGAATATGAAAAAAAAATTCTAAAAGAACGAACGCGTGAGAACCTCTTGAGGTTAAATTCGAGGAAATCACCGATTCCTAATGGGCGGACAAAGCAGAAGTAATAATTTATGATGATTCCAAAGTTCAATATGAAACTGCGCTAACCGAGTCATAATATAATTGTACTTTTCAAGGCAAATGACCTAAAAAAAACAAGGGTTTCCAGTAACCTTGCGAGCGAAGTCGTTGGATTGCCAATCCAGAGATGGCGAGTTCGATTGATTGTACCCCGTTTGGCATAATGGTCGTTTGGTATAATGGTCGTTTGGTATAATGGTCGTTTGGCATAATGGTCTTTTGGCACAATTTGCTTTTAAAGCTTTGAGATTAATCAGCCATTCAGCTTCCTTGATTCTACTATGAATCTTTGGACGCATGATTGTACGATGCTGCAACAGAACTATAAAGAAGGTTCCTGTGAAAACTGAAATATTTCAAATGTTGACACACCTACTAGCAAGATAAATCTTAATAAATTTGACATTGGTGGCTAGTCTTATTTTCCATGTAAGGAAAGCTTGCCAATTGTGCATTTTTGATTAGTTCTCCCTCTTATTCAATGGCTCTTCATTCCAACTGGAACTTCGCCTGCTTTTCAATTTAGTTTTCTATAAGCATTTCCTCAGTGCTTAACTCATTACTTCGATTGTATGACATTTCACCGAAAACTATTTCGCGGAATTCATTTTCGCGGTTGAACATTTCGCGGAATGACATTTGGCGGTTTGTAACTTTTCGCGGTACGACATTTGGCGGTTTGTACCTTTTCGCCGAATGACTTTTGGCGGAATGTACCATTTCGCGGAATGCACCATTTCGCGGAATAATAATAATAATAGCCTTTGTTCATTCAGCATTCCCACAATTATTACCTGCGAGGTTTCTAAGCCAAGTTACCATTTTTTTTGCATTCGTTTAACACGAGATTAACACGTTGAAACTTTTAGGAAAGCCGAAAAAAAATGTCGATAAGTTTCCTAGACCGGGTCAGAAATTGAACCCAGCCTCCTTCAGTAGGGGAACTGGGGGTAGGACGCCCACGTTAAGGAAAATGCCATTTTTATCAATGAAAACCACCATTTCAGCCAGTTTTCATCAGCGCATACTGAAGAACAGCATATCTGCGACTGACTACCGATAACAGATATCTAATTGTCCATTTTATTGCACAGAAATTTGATTTTTAAAAAGCACCCGAAAAAAAATGATTTTGTAACCATGCGGGGTGAGATGCGCCAGTGGATGGGTTAAAGCGCGCATGTGCTTATCGTACTGATTTTCATTTTAATTGCCTACATTAAGGCAATTAACCGAATGTTTCAGCTGTTTCGGTCATACGAAATGAGCATGGGCGTAATGCCCCACACCGACCTCAGAAGTTTGAAGGCCCATAAAATCGTTTTAAAACCATTTTTGACAACGATTTCGTGTGGAACATAAAGAACACGAGTAAGCAGCATGGCTCATGGCTCAATTATTAATTTATCAATGTATAACAGCGACAGAAAGACTAAATTCCACCGAGCTAGAATTGCATCAAAACACGCAAAAATCGTTTTTTCGAGTTTTTCATGTATAACTAGAGAAAAATCATGAAATATATGTATCCAATGGCAATATTTTTCATTGCTTTATCGTATAGACTATTGAAAATAATCAAAATGGGGATATTTAACCTTATTCAGGGGTGGCGCGTTTTAACCCCTATGGGCGTGCTACCCCCACTTCCCCTATAGTCTTGTTTGGCAGTCACGCATCTTCCCGCACGGCTAAGGAACGCCTCCCAGAATATTTAGAAATAGTTTCAATTGCCCCTTATACCAGGTTGATACACCCATTTAAAGAAGACGTTACCCCTCCCATCGTCTTATACCGGACAGGCGCGTTCTTTTAAAGAAGGCATTACCAACTCCTTTCGACTTATACCGGGCAGATGCATCCATTTAAAGAAAGCGTGACCCCTCCCTTCGCCTTATACCGGACAGACGCGTTCTTTTAGAGAAGGCATTATCAACTCCTTTCGCCTTATACCAGGCAGATGCATCCTTTTGAAGAAGGCGTTACCCCTCTCTTTGCATTAAACCGGGCAGACGCGTTCTTTTAAAGAAGGCATTATCAACTCCTTTCGCCTTATACCAGCCAGGTGCATCCTTTTGAAGAAGGCGTTACCCCTCTCTTTGCATTAAACCGGCAGACGCGTTCTTTTAGAGAAGGCATTATCAACTCCTTTCGCCTTATACCGGGCAGATGCATCCATTTTAAGAAAGCGTGACGCCTCCCTTCGCCTTATACCGGACAGACGCGTTCTTTTAGAGAAGGCATTATCAACTCCTTTCGCCTTATACCAGGCAGATGCATCCTTTTGAAGAAGGCGTTACCCCTCTCTTTGCATTAAACCGGGCAGACGCGTTCTTTTAAAGAAGGCATTATCATCTCCTTTCGCCTTTTACCAGGCAGATGCATCCTTTTGAAGAAGGCGTTGCCCCTCCCTTCGCTTTATACCGGACAGACGCGTTGTTTTAAAGACGGCATAATCAACTCCTTTCGCCTTATTGCAGGCAAATGCATCCTTTTAAAGAAGGCGTTACACCTCCCTTCGCCATAAACCGGACAGACGCGTTCTTTTAGAGAAAACATTAGCAACTCCTTTCGCCTTGTAACGGGCGGTAGTTATGGTTGGGTTTCAGGTTTTGAAACCCGCAACCAGAGTCGAACCCGATGGGCTCGGGTTTGAAAAATTAGTACAATATCGGGTTCGGGTCGGATACGGGTTTGTGAGATAAAAAAAAATCGGGTACGGGTCGGGTGCGGGCTTAAGAAATAAAATACTGAAAATTATTTTATTCAGTTTTATTAATTGAGAGGCTAGTTCGTTGTTTGGGCTTAATTTTTTTTCAGTTTAAAGAGAACCAGAAAATATCTTGTTTGAATTTTTCGGGGAAAACTTTTGTGCGGGCCTAAATAATTAAATTATGTCGGGTTCGGGTTTGCCCAGGTTAGCCCAGATTTCATGTAATTAAGCAGAAATCGGTAAATATTTGAATGATAATTATTCTAACTGAATTCCGCCAAATGGCATTCCGCGAAATGATTTTCGGTGAAAAGGTACATTCGGCGAAATGTCTTTCAGAGAAAAGGTACATTCCGCGAAATGTGTTTCGAAGAGTTGATACATTCCGCGGAATGTCGTACCGCGAAAAAAAATTCCGCGAAATGTTTTTCGGAGAAATAGTATACAACCCATTACTTCTATTCGTCGATCTTGTTCACCATCGGCATGCTTCATATCTACCTTACCATCGGACAAATGCACTCTTCGAAAGAAGGGATCATATCTTCCATTTCCTTATACTAAGCAAATGCTTTAAATTAAAGAAGAAACCATATCCGTTCTTCCTTCTACCGCGCAAATGCATCCATCAAGAAAAGAGATTACATCTCCCTTGCCTGAAACAAAACTGAATGTCTGAATTGAAAGGATTCATATTCTCTCTTGCCATCTGCCGGGAAAATGCATTCCTTGAAAAAAAAAAGGGATCATGTATCCCATTGCCTTAAACCGGGGAAATGCCTGTATTGAAGAATGAGTCATATCTCTCAAAGAAGGGATCATATCTCCCCTTACCTTAAACCGATCGCTAAATCGAAAGAAGGAGTCATATCATCACTTGCCTTTTGCCCGAAAAATGCATCCTGAAAATAGGATCTCATCATCTTTTGCCTTACATCGATTAAATGCCAGATTTGAAAGAAGGTGTCATATAATCTTTTGCCTTCTGCCGGGAATTTGAAGCCGTTGGGGCGATCATGTCTTCAATTGCCTAAAATGGGTTTAATGAAGCAACCACATCTTCTTTTGATTTCTGCCAGACAAATGCATCCATTGAAAGAAGGAATCATACCTTTCCGTGCCTTAAAGCGAGCAAATACACGAATTGAAAGATGGAATCATATCCTCTCTTGTCTTCTGCCTGGCAAAAAAGATGGTAAGTGGAAAAGGCAGATATAAAACAAAAATCTAAGACACTACCCATAATGCCATTACCTTGAAGGCCACTACTCCGAACGCTACTACCCTGAATGATTCACTACCCCGAATGCCATTACCCCTAATGGGACACTACCCCAACTGAGCCAGTTCCCCGAATTAGTCCTTATTTCAAGTTTATACATCACATCAATGGAAAAAAAAAATTTACCTAATAAAAGTTTATTACTATTATTGTCTTTATTTACGAGGTTTCTGGCCCTGGACCGGTTCACCTCGAGAAATGAAAAAATAATAAAAAATAATGTATTGTTTCAATGCAGTATAGGACTAAGTATTCTTACTCCGTAAAATCGCGTTCTAAACCCCAAATCCTGAGTCCTGAAGGGTAGGGGGAGAATATGCAGCACGTTCTCACTACGCACAATGCAGAGAGCCAAGCAACAAGGTTGAATTTGTTTCTTGGTCGCTGTAGTAAAAGCAACGGATTATGGATGAAGGATGGTCTTGGAATCGACGAGTGGTTGAATGGGTGAGTAAAAGTGAGCGAGTTAGAGTAAGCGTGTAAGAGTTAATGAGTTAGTGAAAGTGAGTAAAAGTGAGTGGATGGGTAATAGAAAATAAATAAGTGAGTAAAAGTGAGTGAGTGAATAAATAAGAGTAAGTGAGTAAGAGTGAGTGAGTGAGTGAGTAAGAGTGAGTGTGAGTGAGCAAGAGTGAGTAAATGTGAGTGAGTAAAAGTGAGTGAGTGAGTGAGTGAGTAAAAGGGAGCGAGTGAGTAAGTGAGTAAGAATGAGTGCATGAGTAAAATTGAGTGAGTAAGAGTGAGTGTATAAGAAAGATAGAATGAGCAGAGTGAAAGAGCGTGAGTGAGTGAGCGAGTAAGAGTGAGTGAATGAGAGTTAACGAGAAAGAGAGAGAAAGTAACTGTTTGAGAGTAAATGAATGATTGAAAATGGAGTAATAGTGATTGAGTAATAATTAGTGATGCAGAGGAAGTGAGTAAATAAGGGTGTGTGGGTGTGTGAGAGAGGAAGATCTTGTTTGTCTTGGGGAAGTCGCGTTGACTTAAAGAAGGCATCATCTCTGTTCGTTTTATATCGGGCAGACGAGTTTCTTTTAAAAAGGCAGGTGGCTTGTTTTGAAAATTGCTCTAATATAAATTACCTCTGCGTGCCTTATACTTATACCGGACGCAAACGCGTCCGTTTGAAGAAGGCATTATCTCCTCTGTCTACATTATACCGGGCAAACGCGTTCAATTAAAGAAGGCATAATCTCCTCTGTCTGCCTCATACCGGGCAAACGCGTTCATTTGAAGAAGGCAACATTTCCTCTGTCTGCATTATACCGGAAAAATGCGTTCTATTGAATGGAGGCTCTCACACTCCTTTTCATAGAATAGTACTTTTCCAGGTTATGATGGGGTAGAATTTCAGTTTAAGTCAGTTAATTAGACGGAAAATCAAAACTGTTGGTTAAACAGAATCTTTAATGCATTTCTCTAAGTAACTCTATTTTTTATTATTTGCAAAGATTGTCATTTTGCGATTCATCGATATCTGTTGGTGTTAAACATAATAATGGAATACTACAGATTCGAAATGTTTTCGGGGTAATGGCCTTTCGGGGTAATGGATTTCGGGGAAGTGTCCCATTCGGGGTTGTGAATTTCGGGGTACTGTCCTATTCGGAGTTGTAACCTTCGGGGTAATGCCATTCGAGGTACTGGCATTCAGGGTAGTGGGTGGTGCCATAATACACAACATCTCTCCTTGGATGTAAAAACGACAATAACTATAAAGAATTGATCATATTCTACTTTAGCTCCGAAATGAGTGATTTCACAATCATTATGCCAAATGACCATTATGCCAAACGACCGTTATGCCAAACGACCTTTATGCCAAACAGCATTATGCCAAATGACCTACCACCAGTTCGATTCTCGGTCCGGTCTAGGATGTTTTCGAGTTGGAAACTTTCTTGATACCCTGGGCATAGTGTATCCATTGTGCTTGCCACACAAGATACATTACATACTCATGAAATGGGGGTCGTATAAAAGCTTTCAATTAATAACAGAGGAAGTGCTAATCTGCCGTAATCTGAAAAAGTGACGTATGCGCCATTTTCCAACATGCATGTTTTTAATTTTTCTAATTTTCTAATTTTTCTTTCTTAACTCGTTAACACCATTTTTGGAAAATGGCTATTACGTCACTTTTTCAGATAACGGTAGTAATGGAATACAAAGTTGAAAAGCAGGCCAAGTTCATGTTGGAATGTAGAGCCATTGAAGAAGAATTGCAGCAAGCTCTTAGTGATTACTTGAGCCAACTTGGATATGAAGTGAATGCATTGTTCCATTGGGGCCCTCCTTAGCCGTGCGGTAAGACGCGCGGCTACAAAGCAAGATCATGCTGAGGGTGGCTGGGTTCGATTCCCGGTGCCGGTCTAGGCAATTTTCGGATTGGAAATCGTCTCGACTTCCCTGGGCATAAAAGTATCATCGTGTTAGCCTCATGATATACGAATGCAAAAATGGTAACTTGGCTTAGAAACCTCGCAGTTAATAACTGTGGAAGTGCTTAATGAACACTAAGCTGCGAGGCGGCAATGTCCCAGAGAATTAGAATTAGAATTATCAGCCCTTTTGGTAATGCGTGTAGTTCAATCAAAGGTAATTACCTATTTCCGGGGATTAAATCACCCGACTTGGACGTTAATTTACAATGTTATGAAAACTCATATGTGAATATGTACGTTATGTGGAAGATATTGATTTGGAAAATGTATTGGAGGTAACCACTTTCCCTTCGATGGGACTCGAACCCATGACCCTACAGTACGCTAGACTGGTGCTTTAACCAACTAAGCTACGAAGGACCTCCGTCGGCCTTCGCAACCTAGCGGCTACTGAACGAGCTCGAGATTCCCAAATTGGACGCATAGTCAAATCACTCGCAATCCATTTCTCAAGCCAATACTTCCACATGTGTATTGTACACGTCCACATTAGAGGAGCGTGAGTATTTAGAATGTCTGGCGGCTATACACATTCTTCATCAGCAACGGTACTGCCCATGATCGCATATTTGTAACATTTGCATTTTTGTCGATTTTGAGATAAGCTCATGAATCATCTCCAAATTGCTAGTTCTTCCAGCTGACCAGGTGAAATAAGAAAGTTTGTTCCGAAAAACTCGAAAAAACTACCAAGTTGTTTTGTAACATTAAGCAAAGTGACCGCAAAACCGTAACACTGGAAAACATTATTGCCGGTACGCCATGCGCTGTGTACAAAAATTTTCGAAAATAGATGGCATTCAAATACCAAGTACCTAATGGAAATGTTTCTACCGAAGATTCCAACTAGATAAAGTTTTTGTGCAATTTTTGGGAATTTTCAGAAAATCATTCAGATTTGCATACTTATGCATATTATAAACTTCATCGTTCCATTTCTCCCATGCCTACTTTTGTCGATTGTTACAAATATGCGATCATAGGCAGGTACTGATCAAGTGAGGTTGTGTAAGCTATTTGCCAGTCGGGTCGTCAAGCTCAGACCCGATCGCATTGCGTAGGCAAGAGCACGCAACTCAAGTGGTTATCTCCAATACATTTTCTAAATCAATATCTTCCACATAACGTACATATTCAGTAGAGTGGGGCGTCATGGTCATTTTTTCAAATCAATGGTTTTTCGAAGCCATTCTGGGTCCTGAACAACTGTGCAGAATTTGGAACCGATTGGTTGCTTCCTCGCTTCCCGCATCGCGTTTGAAGTTTGCATGGAAATTAGTATGGGAGAACGTATATTTTTGCATTTCTACTACTAGAGGCTTCAGTTCGTCGTAAACCAAGTGGCACATTGCGTTAAAGTATAACCCAAAGGATGCCGAAAAACTTTGCTGAAGAAGGCACGTAGCTGGAACGTCCACGAAAAAAGTTATAATGTTTAGAACATTGAGTGTTCAAACCATATGCAAAAAATCGTTTATTCTGCCAGCACTGCCGCACTACGTAGACCAATAATTTAACTGAGTGTTATTTCAAAATAATTGATCTTATAGGGCTTTAGAGCTAATGGGAGCTATCCGGAATCATTTAACAAAGAAAAAATCCGACAAGAAGGAAGATGGGTTTTGCCCTTCGAGAATCATAGGTTGTCCGGTAGTGCTGGCAGAAGCATTGATTTCTTGCATATGGTTTACGCAATCAATTTTCGAAACGTAAAAACATTTTTTGTAGACCTTCCAGCTACGTACCTTCTTCGGCAAAGTCTTTCGGCATCTTCCAGCTAACGTATTGAGTCACGTGATTGATGATAAATTGAAGCCGATAAGAGCAAAAATGTTAAAAAGTACGTTTTCCCATACTAATCTCCATGTAAATTTAAAACGCGATGCGGCATGCGAGGTTGCAACCAATCGAGCCCATATTTTGCACAGTTGATTGGGGTCCCAAAACGATTGAGTTCAGTGCGTGTTGGCTCTTGTTTCGGACGGCAGAACGATCGCGCGATTTGCCGAAATTTTGGGTTTTGCATTGCGCGGCCGGTAATAAAGTTAATTAGTTCAGTGCGTGTTGGCTCTTGTTTCGGACGGCAGAACGATCGCGCGATTTGCCGAAATTTTGTGTTTTGCATTGCGCGGCCGGTAATAAAGTTAATTAGTTCAGTGCGTGTTGGCTCTTGTTTCGGACGGCAGAACGACCGCGCGATTTGCCGAAATTTTGTGTTTTGCATTGCGCGGCCGGTAATAAAGTTAATTAGTTCAGTGCGTGTTGGCTCTTGTTTCGGACGGCAGAACGACCGCGCGATTTGCCGAAATTTTGTGTTTTGCATTGCGCGGCCGGTAATAAAGTTAATTAGTTCAGTGCGTGTTGGCTCTTGTTTCGGACGGCAGAACGATCTCGCGATTTGCCGAAATTTTGTGTTTTGCATTGCGCGGCCGGTAATAAAGTTAATTAGTTCAGTGCGTGTTGGCTCTTGTTTCGGACGGCAGAACGACCGCGCGATTTGCCGAAATTTTGTGTTTTGCATTGCGCGGCCGGTAATAAAGTTAATTAGTTCAGTGCGTGTTGGCTCTTGTTTCGGACGGCAGAACGATGGCGCGATTTGCCGAAATTTTGTGTTTTGTTTTGTTTTTTCCTTAGGACGGTTCGTAAGTAAATTGATGAATATATTTTATTACTTTTACAGCATATACTGTTATTGACAAACGCTCTATATTGTCGAATAGAGCTCCCTATTATTCACCTTTCCCACTAACACAAATTTTCCTTCCCGAGACATCTATGAAGGTAGTATGGGTTCCCTGCATCTTCACTAGTAGATGTTGAACTAACATTCCTTCCCTTCCTTCCGTGATTGTAAGGACGTGGCCAGGTATACAACTGCTACTGTATAGGAAAAGGTACTAATCCCAAGTACCAATTTGCGACAATATACAGTAGATTGCTCAATTCAAGCTCTGTCTGGTAAGGGGGCGGGTGTCGCGGGAGAGGGTTCTCTTCGTCGACTTCCCCTCATTTGAATGAAAGTGACAGGCAGGGAGTTTCTTTGCAGTTTATCACCTCAGAATGCAAGTTCGCATTGTTTTCTTTCGTTCTGAAGTGATAAACCACAGAGAGATCTGCTGCTTGTCACTTTTGTTTAAGGGAGGGGGGGTCGACGGGGAGGGTCTTCTCTTGCGACATTCGCCCTTATTCCAGATGGAGCTTGAATTGAGCATTGTATAGCCACCCACGATTTGTACAATCACATATGCTATGCTATGCTATGCTAGTTGATTGGGGTCCCAAAACGATTCAGAAAAACCTTGATCTCACTTGATCGGACGAAGTTTGCGTTTTTCCATCCAACTGCGCCCCACTCTAATATTTACATATGAGTTTTCATAACATTGTAAATTAACGTCCAAGTCGGGTGGTTTAATCCCCGGAAATAGGCAATTACCTTTGATTGAACTGAACTTGAGTTGCGTGCTCTTGCCTACGCAATGCGGTCGGGTCTGAGCCAGTGCACAATGGTTCGAGAGCAGCCAAAGCCTCAAAAATCGAAATTCGTGTTTCCGTCAGAATTATATTTTTCTCATTTTATAGAATACTTACGTAATTCAAATTCAAAATTTGAAGTAATTCTGTTGAGTTTTGACTTTGTTACATCATTTTGAATTGAACATAAATGTAGATTTTTGAATAAAAACGCTGTTTGACAAGGCGCTTAGATCAGCATCGTACGACTTCAATTACATCGCTAACGCCAATATCATTTCAAGACTGCATTGTTGGGATCTTAAATAGTATGTCTATGTCAAATATTGGTGATAGAACTCAATTTTAGTTAACTTTGAATATAAAATTAATTTAAATACTCACAATTTTTAAATTGAACTGCTCCAAAAGTATAGGCGCCGTTGAGTGCCCATGATAATTCTATGCTCATTACAAAGCTTAAAGCAATAGCTTTCTATTCATCACTATTTTGTTTTGCGAAAAGTTGCGATAAGGTGTTTTTTTAACGTTTTAGTTTGAAATGTGCATAGTATTTTTGGTCTGTTTCTCATTGAAACCTTACAAATGCGTATTTTTTGTTCACAAGAACCTTAAAAATGCCATTTTTTAAATTATTAGATTGAAGCTGAAACGTTCGATATAGGGGAAGAAGCCCCAAAACGCCCCCCCGAGGCAAAACGCCTTTTGTGGTTTCCCTCATATTTACCGTCATTAAGATGGCCGTAACAAAACTAGATTTAAAATTATGTAGGTTAGGCTAAAAAAGTTTCAAAATAGTTTATGGGAAGGTCGGAAAAACCGAAAATTTCCATATTTTGGAGGGACATCTAACATTTTGGCGAGGCAAAACGCCTTAGTAAAACTAACCTACAATGTACTTGCGTCTCCACGCACTATCCATACCAGAATGCTGATTCGCCGACGCATGGTGATTTGTTCCCTAAGAGCTGTCAGCTAAAAGGCGTTTTGCCTCATGAGTTTTCTGCCAACATAATATCACCACTTTTTTAAAATGTGAATATTATCAATATGATTGAGATTTTTGACAATTTTTGAATGGCATCAACTAGCTATCTCATTTAACTGTTGCATAATGTAAAAATGCCCATGAATAGCGTTACAAATGAGACAATAGAGCAGTGTTTGCTTAGCTAGAGCATATTGCCCCCCTTTACCCTAATTATTTAATATTTAAAACATGTAATGAAAGCTGAAAAATGAAATGATCTCGTATCATAATTATTCAATGACGGAATCATTTATATACTTTTATTTGAATGCTTATATTGCTGTTTTAAGTGAAATAATTGGATAGTTTTCTTCCCAAACGACTGTAAAATATTACACACAAGGTTTCTTATTTTCAAAACTTTCTCCAAGAAAGGAAAAGGAAAACCCTGTTTCGAGTCAAGATTATGAAGAATAAAAATGTAAGTACACAGTTGTAGTAAAATTTGTTCGTTTGTCATTCAAATTAATTGATTCTTTTCAAATACAACTTTTTTCAAAAATATTCCATAATTGTGGATGTTCCAAATAAAATTATTTGTCTTAGCACATGCACAGCCAGTATTTACAAGCAAGTCTTTTGATACGAACATTATTTATAGCTTTTTTTCACTTTTCAAAAGACGAGTTTGTACTATCCCATTTAATTCCACCAACTTGAGTCAAGTAAGAAAACCAATAACGGCCTTACTGTTGAAGTCGAAATACGTAACTGTGAAGTAACAATCAAGTAATGGAATTAAATGGAATAGTATTAACTAGTTTTATGGCAAGTGAGATCATCTTTGTTGCGAAACAATCTGCTTTAGCGAAATTTAGCAGTAAAATGAAAGTATTTACTATTCACAGAGATGCCTAAAACGGCTGTATATTGCCAAAGTAGTGCTTCCAACACCCACTTTCAAGTCCGTATGTGACAAAAACCATCAAAATACCATAATACAAACATAAGGGATATTTTTAGGGACATTTTGAGGTTTTGGCCAACCTTTGTTCTGGAGCGAACCACTGTCCTGAGCTTGACGACCGACTGGCAAATAGCTTACACAACCTCACTTGATCAGTACCGTTGCTGATGAAGAATGTGTATAGCCGCCAGACATTCTAAATACTCACGCTCCTCTAATGTGGACGTGTACAATACACATGTGGAAGTATTGGATTGAGAAATGGATTGCGAGTGATTTGACTATGCGTCCAATTTGGGAATCTCGAGCTCGTTCAGTAGCCGCTAGGTTGCGAAGGCCGACGGAGGTCCTTCGTAGTTTAGTTGGTTAAAGAACCAGTCTAGCGTACTGTAGAGTCATGGGTTCGAGTCCCATCGAAGGGAAAGTGGTTACCTCCAATACATTTTCCAAATCAATATCTTCCACATAACGTACATATTCACATATGAGTTTTCATAACAATGCGTGTAGACTTTAAGGCCTATACTCCAGGGAGTTTTTAGATTACCTAAAATGGGACAGTTACTCAAGGCGTATCCAGTTTGAATCTACGGATTTGAAAGAACATGACTCATTTTTAAAAATAGATAACAGTCCTATGTGTAGATCTCAAAGCCTAAATTCCGTGGAATGCTTGGATGACCTGGAAAGGAACAGCTTTTGAAGGCGTATCCAATTTGGGTTAATACATCAAATAGGGCATGAACCATTTTTTAAAAGAGATATCAGCCATTTTCCTAAAGGCCTATACACCAGGGAGTTCTTGGATGACCAGCAACGAAACAGTTACTGAAGGCATATCCAGTTTGAATCTACGGATTAAAAGGGGATTAACCATTTAAAAAAAGGTAACATCCCTTTGGCTATGCATGTGGACCTCAAGGCCTATACTCCAGGGATTTCTTGGATGACCTGGAATGGAACAATTGTTGAAGATGCACAATATTTTCTTAGTTCAATGGGTTTCTAAGAGTGCCTTCGTATATATTCACTTTTGAAGGTTAATTATGTTTAAAATTCTTTTTACGTAAGCTGGCGTAAAATGAAGTGACGTATAAAGAAGTGCTGTAAAAAGAGGGTTGAGTGTACCTCGAAGTTGTATAAAACCCAGTACTTGAAAGCTGTAATTGATTACAAAAGTGAACTCTGGAATTTAATATAGTCAGGGTTTGCAGAAAACGCTCTCAATAGATAACGAACAACGATAAAAGAGAGGCAAAAACTGTTCCGAATCATAACAAGCCATGACAACAAATTTATCAAACTTGTATACAAGTGCGAAAAAACAGAATCAGATAGGCAGCCCTTACAGAAAAATGGTGATTCTCGCTTTGTTTTCTCTCCTTTCGTGTTGGTTACTGTACAGCTGTGTAGAACAAGTTGAATTGCATCATCAGAGCCAGTTCTCCCCACATTTGGAGCTTTTTAAAAGAAATTTATCATGGGGTATAACATCCCGAATCAGTTCTCTATCATGACAGCTTGCGAAAAAAGTTTCTCGCGGTATGCTACATATCGTATATGTATACAGAGATGATAAGTGAGAGACTTGCTCTTTCTCTTTAGGATTCAATCCCTGAATATAGTCCTTTAAGCTTAAATATAAATAAATAGGGTTAACCACAACTGGTTGGTTAGGAATGAATAAAAAAACAAACAGAAAAAAAATTAATTTTATCCTAATATGAGTATTTTTGAGGTTTTGGCTTTTCAGTCTGTGGTTTTTTTAGAACAACCGTTTAAGATCTGTCCCAACGTTTCGGCAAATTGTTGTTGCCTTCATTCCACAATTTGCCGAAACGTTTGACAGATCTTAAACGGTTGTTCTAAAACACCCATAGACTGAAAAACCAAAACCTCAAAAATACTCTAACATTAGCAGTCGAACTCTCAATCTACTAAATATCTTAATATGTATCGTATTTTTAGACAAATTGTATTGAACTCCATTGATTGATTACCAGAGCCGTAGCGTGGATTACCAGCACCCTTGGCGAAAACTTGATTGGGCGCCCTTTTCTTACTAAGGATTCCAAAATGTGCAATATGACTTGTGATGCTGCAATTAACAATCAATATTCGGTGGTATGTAGATTACAGCCCCCAAGAAATTTTGAGATATTGTCTATTGCAAAATACGTGTGGAACCTCATAGAGTTGGCGGCATTTCTAGTTTTTCTATGGAATCTCTAAAAAATATCTAGATCGGGCTGAATGATCATTAAAATTACTGAAAGTTCTTTATTCTTGAATCCGCTTCTGCTCATTGAAGGAAGAAAGATTCAAAATCACCAATTAATTGCATATTTTCTTTATGATTTCTAGGGAAATAGGGACCAATAGTTGGGTTAATGAAATTCAAAATTGGATAAAAAAACTACTGGAGTGATTGTAATTGATTGATGATTGTAATCCCTCTATACAGATGTTACGGTTTGGCAAAGCTGTTATCTCCGACAGAAGGAACCTCCGATTCGATTGTAGACTCTTTTTACAAAAATAGATTTCCCCGCCCTTCCATCCTATTCTAGCGGTTTACATTTCGCTCGGATTGGCGGACCAACATATCTTTTCATACGATGTTGAACTTAATACAGGCGAAAGTTAAGCGAATTCTAAGACCTTTAAGTAGAATCTCAAGTGAACTGTTTTACCGTATTTTTATCAATTCATTCGCATTCCATTTTTGAAATTATTTTTTTTATTGATTTTGGAGTGTATCCGTTATTGGTGTCCTTATTTCCTCTCGTTTATTCTTTATTGTCTATCTATTCAGTATGTTAGAAATTCATTTTTTTCCAATCTAACATTATTCAATATTGTAAAATAAAAACATAAATAAATAAGGTATTTGATCATTTTCCTTTTTTACAATATGTCAACCCACCTACAACATGTGGCGGTTGGAGATTGCACGCGTAGCAATATTCGGCACAAAATTGGACAAAATTCAGCTTTCCAATCGAATCCGGTTCGATTAACTCCTCCGCTATGCTAGTGCCAACATCATCATCACTGCTCCGGTTCGGTTTCCATCGAAGAGAATATTCGATGGCATAGAGCCAACAAAAAGGACGCTATGTGAGTGTAAATTTCAAATGAGTTTCAATTAATTTGCCTTAGATAAATTTGCTTGCTTATTGAAAATTGTCCCAGCTCGTTAAACGACGAGGGGATGAGTTTGAGAAAGTGAATTATTTGCTTTCACGCGCACAGCTTCCCAACTGGCGCGAAGCAACTTTTAAAAGGTTTCCGCTTTTCCCGGAAATTTGTGTTCCTTGATGACTTTGACAACAGACGCGGAGCTTTGCCAAATTTTTGCAAATTGCTATTACAACGGGGATCTGGTGTCAAACCCACATGGGGACAAAGGCTCTTCCAAAGTGAATAATGAACTTACCTCCACCGTTTTGCTGGCACAGGTACGGAAACCGCCAGATGTTGCCCAACCCGACGGAGTATCCGATAATACTGAGGAAAAATTGCATCTTTCCGGACCAGGCGGCCCGATCTGGATCGCCATCGGGGAGACCGGCTCCCTCCCGCGACCCGACCGAGTTACGGTCCGGCGGCGACAGCATGATGGTGACACCGTGGGTGCCATCGCCCCGGGCCCGCGTATTGAGCGGTGCCATTTCGTGACCGTTGTTCCGAGGACCACCAGGGCCGTCCACCTTAGTGGTCATAGTTTGTACTAGTGCTGCCGAATGGGGACCGCCGGCGGAGGTGCGGCTTCCGAGCTGGACGTTGCTGCCGTTGGGGTTGTACCTCTAACGGTATCCGGGGTGCTAATAGTGGCGGTGGATCCGTTTCGTACCACGTGTCTGCTGGTTTTCCGTTTCCGTTCTCCAATGTCACGGTTTTCTGGAATGGGTGGAATACATAATATGGTAGAAGATTGTAAATTATTTTGTATGTAATAAGGAAAAAGGAATGTTTGGGAATTGGGAAGACATTTTTTTTGACAATTTAAGTTTACTTGATAGTTTGTATCTCCGTAGAATAACAAAGTTGTAACTAATTACCGAACGGTTATAAACCGATTTTCTCAAAACAAGTTTTATTCGACAAGTGTTGAAGCTTAGATGATCTCTATTGAATTTTATAACGGTCGGCTCCAGTGTTCAAAAGTAATGAATAAAATGTTGTTTGTTTGTTTACCTTCATTTAAGAGATTTGCAGCCCTAGGTTGGCTCATCTCTGTATTGAAATCTTGATTTAAACCAGAAAAGGTGATGTCTAAGATAGAAAAGCACTATTATTGCTAGCTGAATTAGTTGTTTTAGGAAAAAACTAATCGCGTGATTATAAAATTAATTGCTTTTGTGAGTCCATATAAATTTGCTACTCTCAAAAGGAAAGCTCTTGTAAGACATTCAACCTGTTGCACAGTGTGCTGGTTTTGCTAAATACCGGTGGAGAAGCGTGGTATTTTACTCTGTTCGGAATCTTTGCAAAACGTTTCCAAGTACATATAGTCGAGAAGGATGGGAAAAGCAGTGGAAATATTTATGCGAAAACATCACCCTGTCTAGTTCGTTAATGTAGCAGCCCCGAATTCTCGGAACCTTGGTTTACCCGTGTTCGGTTGGTGCACGAGTCCGAAGAGCATAGTAAATAATGGATTGGTGTTTTTCCAACTAGACGTGTCAATTAGGTGATAAGTGGTGTCAAAGCTCTGGCGAATAGTTGAATAGCGAAGCAATTTTTTCCACATTGAAAGTTTTCCACTGAACAAAAAAAGTTGTTCTTGTTCAATGTCATGTAAAGACTATTTCGATGGAAGATAATTACGCTTCGACACACCCCTTTAAAATAGACATTTTATTACTAATTTCAGTCCATTTTCCAGTTAGAATGACAGCATACCTTTTCAGTATCAGCAAAATAACATTCCTTAATTTTGAGGCTTAATTTCAAAGTGGAGTTCTCACTCTACAAACAAATGTACTGGAAAAGGTTCAACGTATTGTCAACTTGTAATCAATTATAAGAGTATAAGATATTTAGTTACTCGCTAAAACGTTTTTATATAGCATCATATTTACATTTCTGTGGTTAGAATGAATATTAGTAAAATCGTCGCTTAAGCTTGCTTGCGCTCTTGAATCATTTATAAACGAAAGTGTCAAAAACTTTCAACAATTTTGATAAAGGTCCAAATTTTTAATGAGTTGATTCTTTTCCGATGCTGTACGGAAGAGACCTTACCTGTCACGTGCCGATCGGAATGGGGGCGACGCTATCCAAAGTGAGGACCGGTGGCGGCTGGCAGCAGCTTCTGGTATGTTGTTTTTTCTTCGGCGTCTTTCTGCAAATTCTACAACTTTTTCAATTAAGCTTCGATCACTTCTCGGAGGAGCTTAACTTTCTTCACAAATGTTTGCCAAACTATCGATTAAACCACCTGCACCGCACGTATTGGATATTTTACTTGCTGCAGGGAAAAAGACGTAAACTCACGACTCACAACTCTGTAACCAATAAAACAAATCACTCGTGAAAACGCGACGTTCTTCGCCGGTACATGTTTAATCCGATCCCTTTTCGGTTTGTGGTTCAAACTGGATGATACACAGCGCTGCAGTCACTCGCCTAAATTTTATAGCCCAGTAGAAACTGGGTCACTGATTCTACTCGATTCATTCAACCCATCATCAGTGTTGTCATCAACTGGAAAAGTGGAAAATAAACTGTCGTCTCAGAAGATTTGCACTCCTCGAGTGAATTATGTTCGAATCTTCTTATTTTTTCTCTCACAAAAGCGTCGATTATTAACCTGCCTGAGTAGGTTATGAAACAGTCAATGGTGATATATTTAATCGTGTTATTCTTGCAAGTGGTTTATTGCAGATGTAGAAATAAAATTCAAGCTCAATAATTATTACAGACCTTTTTCTTCTTCTTCTATTTCAGCAACATTCGATTTTGGCAACAAAACCATTCAATTTTTGATATGGTTTCTAAAACGCGTGAATCTTATAATTCTTAAAAAAAAACTTAGATCCCAAAACCGGCGTAAACAATCATAAAATAATCGCGTAATTTTTTTTTGCAAGGAAATCGTTTAGATTCCGAAAACCTCGTAAAAAAGTGCCATAGTGTGGTCATTAGGCCAAATGGCCATAAGGCGGAACGGTCATTAGGAACGAACGAACTAAAAGGTCAATGAATGAGAATTAAGAAGTGAATAGTGAAAAGGGGGAAGTGAGAAGTGAGAAATAAGAAATAAGAAGTGAGGAATAACAGTGAGAAATGAGACGTGAGAAGTGAAAAGTGAGAAGTGAAAAGTGAGAAGTGAGAAATGAGAGGTTCCTTCGGTTCAACCTAGCATCCTAAAAAACCCTAAAGTAGAAAATATTTCTATATTTTTTTCCGGCAAATTAATAGTTTTAAACATTTAATGATTCAGAATTGCTTACAGTTTTTCCTCGGTCTAGTTGAAAAAAAATTCAAACTTGTTAAAAAATTAAAAACAACACTTCAAATCTTGTCTGACAAAATTTCGACTGTATACACTAACTATTTCTTGTACACCCAAGTTTACGCGGTTGGAATTCATTAAGTTCTCGATTAACCTCGAATTTGCTTCAAGGTCTTAATCGAGTAAAACCAAACTTTGAAAAAAAAATCTTAGGTGTATTTATAGTCTATTCATTACTGATAGCGACCCGTAACAGTTAAAATCAACAGAATAACAACATTGATCACCATTGAGGAGGTGAGCTTAAATTTTGGTATAATTTTTTGGTTTTCTGTATTTAATTCATCTTTGAACCATTATTGAACATCAATTTGTGTATGTTGTGAAAAAATATCCAACTTTTCTAATTATAAACATCTACATAATATCATCTCCGAATCATGAAATACCTCTGTTTTATTAGACTCCTCATTCGTATAATGTAATTCAAGTATTGGAGAACGAGGTTATACGCCGGAGAATATAACTAAATCAGAGATTGATTACATTCGGCATGACAATTGGTCCAGGGGGTAAGATTGAGTCATCAAGAATAATCTGCTGGTCAGATAACAAAAGCGACCAGAGCCGTGCCGTATATTTTAGTTCTCTTACTCTTGAATATATTCACTCACTCACTTTTCACTTTCTCAGCATTTTTTGTTTATTCTCCGGAGGTGGCCACCGTCAAGTTTCAACATACATGATTTTTTCCGAAATCTTAGTAAAAGTGACGATCCGGTGTCCGTTTTCTGTCGATTAAATTTTTATATTTACTGAACTACAGCGGTGCTTGATTTTGCCGAGCTAAAAAAAACTTAGCGTGTACGCACAGATAAACAGACATAACACTCGATAAATAGTTTTAGATTTTCATATCTGAAAATCGTATACTTAAACGATTTCCTATGAAAAGAAGATCGCAGATCTGAAAATCGTATACTTAAAGGATTTCCTATGAAAAGAAGATTGTGGTTGAATGGTAACACTTCGTGTTTGGTGTTGGAATGCAGGGAAATGATTTGTCAAGCTAATATCGAACCCTCATTTCAAAACACGGGGGCAAAGGGCAAAGTGGGTAGCAAATGAATATGATTAGCAATATATGAGCTTCAGTGGCATATCATTGGTTCGATGAAGAAGGCAACAATAAAGGGGGAAGGCAATCAGTCGAGGTACGAGATACTTAGAACCAACAGCCAACTCGCATCTTTTAAAAAGTTTATTCCTCGTGAAACTCGGAATTTCGAGATATTTTTCGGTAAATCAACCCAAATAGATTGTCCGGAAGTATCACACATTTAAGATGTTTAAAACATCTGTGGAAATCCAGCTCCGAGCGTGTGTGGTAATTGCGCATATTCGGTGCTTGTCACAATAAACTCGGTATATATCGAAGAAATGGTTTTAGACCCCCTTAGTCCTGCGTCGAATGGCTGCCGCCCAATTAGGCGTTGGTGTGTCTTGTCCAGTAACATTACAGATACTGTTACATAGTGATTGAATCAAATTTAATAGTACTTGCTCGTCTCATGGCAAGCGAATTTAACATTTTTTATGTCTTCTTTGCTCATTTTGACCGACCGACAATTTTTTTCAACTGTTACAAAATTTACATTTTTTTTTCATTTTTCACGATATGCTGACATACCAAAACTTTCATGTTGAATCTCTCATTCCGATTTTCATAGTTCATAAATACAAAAATTTGTTTCAATTTGTTTAATTACTCAAAGTTCTATTTTGATAGCTTTTACTCTATTCCCTCACTGGTTACGGTGTTTTGACGAAAGTATTTCCAGTAGGTGGTGATGGCGGGGCGAATTGGCGATTTAGAGTTTTTATGTGTTTGACTTCTCAAATTTATAAAATTTGCTCGGGCTAAAACAAATTTTTCCTAATTACATGGGAAATTTTTCTTCCGTGTGCTTTGACTTTGTGGTCACCTAACAAACATTTGGGGCGAGTGAAGCGCTTATTAAAACTAGTCTTCTTCAGCCAAAAATCTGGCTTACTCAGCTGAAATTGTTTGTTTGTTTGTCAATAATTTAGTGCCAAGAATATATACTACAGGGTAGTTTTTCACTTGTCAGATAAAATAGGATTCCAGATCCAGAAGAGTGTCTGGTATAGGAGTGGAGCTGGGGCAGCCCTTGTCCAAACATGAAAAAAACTTCTCTGTCATTGAAATGATGACACGTGGAGATTTTCGCCGGATTGTATTTGAAATCGGGCTGAATATTAAATTTTTGAAATGAAACTGTATGAAAAAATCTCCCGAAGAAGCATCTGTTGAAAACCTTAAGAAAAGTCAAAAAAATGCAAAGCGGCTTAGACAGCATTCTTTTAAAAGCAACACTAATGAAACATCTTATAGGGCCCTCCTTAGCCGTGCGGCAAGACGCGCGGCTACAAAGCAAGACCATGCTGAGGGTGGCTGGGTTCGATTCCCGGTGCCGGTCTAGGCATCTTTCGGATTGGAAATCGTCTCGACTTCCCTGGGCATAAAAGTATCATCGTGTTAGCCTCATAATATACGAATGCAAAAATGGTAACTTGGCTTAGAACTCTCGCAGTTAATAACTGTGGAAGTGCTTAATGAACACTAAGCTGCGAGGCGGCTCTGTCCCAGTGTGGGGATGTAATGCCAATAAGAAGAAGAATGAAACATCTTACATTTTTTCATGGGTTTCGTCCACTTCCTTTGTTCAGAGATTTTTTAAAACTCTTCTCAAAAATTCTAAAAGCAATTTAATTAAACACGGTAAGCAGCATGGAGTTGGACTTTTCTTCTAGTGTGTTTTAAGTGTGATATTACAAAATAAACTTTCAAAAAGAAATATTGTGTTTATTATACAGCCCCTTACCGTTTTAAATTAAATAGCTTTTATAATTTTTGAGAATAGTTTTAAAAATTTCATCGTATGGGTATAGGTTTTTACATTTTTTATAATATTTTGGAGCTCTCTGGAAGAATCTATGAAGAACGGGACAAGTTGAGATTTTTTTATTACCTCGTCTGACAACTCTGCAGCTGAAGATAGCTGATTAATTGGGGACATCGACATGTCCGGAAGAACTCGGAAATTGTGAAGTGTAACTGTTCCGGCGGCATTAAACTTCTTAAAACCCGCTGGATGAACATCGAGGTGAATGGGAGCTGATCTCTTTGCATGACTTTGCTTTAGAATTCGGTGGCGGTTTGGGTCGAATTCACCGAATTCGAGGAAATACTCCGATTGTTTGCTTTACCCATCTTGGATGACTGATCGTTGTTTGTGATGCTTTTCTTTGTAGATTGCTTACCTTACCAGTAGGACCAGGGAGGGCTTCCAGATCTCTTGGAGGGCTTTCCCCGCCCGAGGAGTTTCATCCGACCACTAACGAGAGCTGTCGGTATGGGAAGCTACTGGTTTAGGAGATGGCCATCTATGGCGATTTGAGTGAAGTCGGGAAGTGATGGGGAGGTTTTGTAGTATAACATGCGTCGTAGATGGCGGTCGTAAGTCTCTCAGTGAAGTGATGTACTCGCTATAGTTGTTGGAAAATCACTTTAATAAAGAATTTTTAAAAGTCTCTCAGTCAGCGCTATTGTAATGCCATCGAGGTCTCCTAGAGATGGTGAGAGGGGAGGCGTGGTCTGAGACCGAAATTGAATGGTGTTTGCTTTCATGAAGATCGGAAACAAAGCTCCACTTCAGGATAGAAAGATGGGACTTGCAGTGGTCATATCGATGACGGCAGCGGAGCGATCGTTGAAAAAATGGGTGTTAACCCATTGCATTGTTGTCCAAATACCAGGTCTGCTGCATCAAGTGCTCCAAGTATAGCAACACTTTGGACACAAACTTCGGAGGTCCGACTTGTAATCACCCCATGCCCAGAAGAAGAGAATACGAAATACATTTGAATTTCTTCTGTATACGCTCGGGAAACTTGTCTGAATTTCCACGCAAGGTAATCTATCTTCTTCTTCTATATAATAAAAATGAAATGGTCTGTGTTCGTATCTGCATAACTCGAAAACGGTTTGATTGATTTTATTTATTCTTTCAGCAAATATTTTCGTTATCTTAACCGACGGGTAATATTTCCTTATGCAAAAATCACGGGTAAGATGGAGTAAATCGTGAAAAACTAAAATTAAGAATCGTATGGAAAATTCGCATGGGAAGTTCACAACGCGCGTTTTCGCCTACTATGCAGGACAATTGTCCGTTAGCAGACGTTAACGTCTGCCGGGTCGACTAGTTCTAAATATCCACGAAAAATTCTTCTGAATATTTACAAGAAAATTTTCTGATTTTCCAAGATAAATTCATCTGATTTTTCAAGGGAAATTCTTCTTATTTTCCAAGAAATTTTCTTCTGAATTAGCACAGGAAAATCTTTTGATTTTCCGCGGGATTTTTTTTTATTTTTCGTGGGAAATTCATTTGATTTTTACTTCGAAATTTTCACGGGAGATTGCTCTGAATTTTTCACGAAAAATAGAACTACTGAATTTTCATTAGTAGTTCTTTTGAACTTCAACGGAAAATTATTGGAATTTGAATCTAATTATTTTCCAAGGAATCTTTCACGGGAAAAATGTCTGAATTTGTACAGAAAATTGTTCTGATTTTCCACGGGAATTTGATTTGAATTTTCACAAAAAATGCCTTCTGCTCAATTTCCACTGGTTATCTTATTCTTAATTGACACCCGAAATATTTGTAGACTTCTATGAGAAATTTAATATTATAAACGTTCAATTAAAACTCATCTGTTTTTCCACGATAAATTGCTTTAAATTTCCATGGGACATTTTTTTGCAGCAAACGTTAACCAGTAGTATCCAAGCTTTTGCTCCAGGGTGCAGAAAAAGGGACAAACTCTTGGAAAAATCATTGCAATTAGTATTCTATTTATTCGAATTTGTCATGCAAAGAAACTACATCATAGCTTCCGTTAACACCAGCTTGATGGGCCATCATCGCTACCACTCGTCGCTTGGTGCGATTGATTATTTTCAAAGTGTTGTCGTGCGCTCGAATTTCGAACATTTTATTCGACTTCACTTGCCCGTGTTGCGTTGGATAGTGAAAATTAGAAGAACATATGTAAATAGCCTGGACAAGTCTCAAGCGGTATTGCCAAAGAATGAACGGCATTTCGTGGGTCTATTTATAGGCGGAAATAAAATTTTCCTCCATACTTGGACATTTGCCATCAATCTAACTACGTAGTTTCACTACTTATGAATACAAGTAGGAAAACCATGATGCCACACGACAAAGTTGTCGCAAACATTCCAATTAGGCGTATGTCTACGTTGCTGGATGTCTTACTTTTTGTTTGCGACTATTGCGGCTATACATATAGTCTGGCTCTCATGTTGACCTTGTGATCAAAGGCGATAGAGTGCCGATACAGAAATAGCGAGTTCGATTCTTGGTGTTGTGCACTGTTGTGCATTCCAAGTTACTAAAAAAATAATACATTGATAGGGATACGAAGTTTCCTTGGTTAACTGTGGAAACGCTCAGCATGAAACACAGGCATAGTTCCAATAGGATTGTAAAGCCATGGCAGAAGAAAAATAAGATTATATAGTCTGGACATGTGCAAGTAATGCCTTATTTAGGTCACATTGTGCTATGGCAAAATCACCAACGCAGCATAAATCTATAAAAACTTGTAAGCCGTTGAAACCGAACATAAAAAAACACGTCTATTATTTTCCAATCCTGGTTCATAAAAGAAAGGCAGGAGGCGATCCATTACGGAATCCTTTTGCGGAACAGCGCGTCCTTGAGGCGTTTGAAAATGTTTCCTGCTATTGTCTTCTGCCAGCAGCAGCAGCAGCAGCCCGCCGTTGCGTGAGTAGGTATATCGTCTCCGGGTATTATGTCTAACTGCTTGGCCCCGTTTGGCTCTTAAGAACTCGTTCCTCGTCTACACAAGTAAACAATCGCGCACCAGTTCGTCATCGTCGTCGTCAGCTTGTTTCTTGTGACATGCTTTCGAGGGGTTGGATGGCCGTTTCGTTCGCCCTCCAAAGGACCCATTCAATGTTGTATGTGTGCACTGCTTTTGAGATGTAGTTTTTGCGTCGCTCTGGGAGTTGGTTTTTTTCCTCAATTTTTGCCCAAAGGGAAAATTTCTAGTTGATAACGATGATGATTATGTATATTGGAAAAACAAAGGCCAATTGTTCAGTTGTTTAGATCAATAGCAAAGTACTTTTCCAGGCTACTAAAACTAGTGGCTGTGAATAGCAACCATTCCATAGAAGCTCTGCGTTGCTGTATGAAATATTGAAAAACTGATGAAACCACCCGTCATAAGACGAATTAAGTACAATTATATTTAATTCCACCACGTTGTAATCTTTGCAGATAATTATTTCGACAGTGTCTCGTAGGTACTTAACTCGACGAAAAAGACAATTTTAATTTAACTTTTTTAACTTAAGCTTATGAGAGTTTTAAAGCTTTAAACAAGAATCCGCAATCAAAATGATGGAACCTATCCAGTGGCGTTGCTAAATACGGGCAAGTAAGGAACCCGGTTGTAAGTAAGGTTCAGAGCGCACTTTTGTTTCTTTTCTCTCGTTAAAGAAGGCGAGTAATGGCGCTTGAACCTAGGCTTATATGTACTCTAATGAACATAAGTATTCGTCAGGTTTTTATAGTAATCTGTATTAATTCATACCAATACTTTTGTTCATCAGTGTATAAGCCAGGATACTAGACTAAAAACTGTGTCCCATCCCAAGACGTTGAGGCCCCTAGGAGTGAACATTAACCATCTTAACTAATTCACTCCCAACGATTTAACAAGCATCACCTAATAAAGTTAACACAACGGTTGGTACGAGATGTCCCCGTTCTATGGCTTAATTGTGAAATCAAGTTTTGAATTCATTCTCACAGGTATTTTCAACAACGCTGCACAGTAGACCTGGCAACTTTTATGTTTGAACTACATATATTTATGATGTGCTTCAAACATAAATATTGACAAGAAAGGCGATAGATGTAGTCGAGTCTGTCACTTTCCAGGATTCTGTCATAAGCTGGCTGTGTATGTGTAGACTAGACTAGACTAGACTAGACTAAGGCTCACTGCCGTTGGAGCCAGCAACATCTTTTCGGAGCTGCGCGACGATGATGCGGGCAATCAGCTGGCGAAAAAACGGAGGAAGTAGCAGTCGCAGCTGCCACAATCCAATGCGGTTTTCACTAGAGGCGACCCGCCGGAACTACGACCTAAGCTCCGGGAATTAACCACGAAAGGCCTAAACTGTACATTCCGGCTCTGCAGTGATGGCGACCAACACTGACCATCACAAGTCGGCCGTGGAGCTCCTCGAGGTCCACAGATATGAGTTCTACACTCATGACCTCCTCGGCACGAAGCCGCTTTAGGCTTTGCTGCGAGGGCTTTATGACATGGAGGAAAAGGAGCCCATCCACGTACTCAAGCCAGTCGTGGTGATGAAATCGCTCGTCACGACAAGACGAGAAAGTATCGCGACTAGCTTGATTTGGTCTATCTCGAGCATGGCTCTACCACCTTCACGGACTGGAAGGTGGTCGGGATAGTCAACCATACCGCCGTTGACTGACCACGACGTCATGCAGTGCACTGAGTGATTCAACTATAGGCACGAATTGTCGCATAAAACCGAGCTGCAACAAGTGTGGCAATTGAAACGGAATTATCAGGAACAACGAGGAAGGCCACTACACGATCCTGAGCCCGGACTCCTTCACTCGGCTGAGTCGCTACGGCGTCCATTCAACAATCGACTTACATATCACAAACATAAATGACTATATCTCGCAGCCGGTCGTCTACCGGAGCTCATCTCGGATCACAATCCGGTGGTAGCGAAAGTGGGCTCCATGCAACATGTGCCAAAGGCTCGACAGGTAAGGGGCCGTGCACTAATTACGTAAGAATTTTTTCTGGGTTTTTCAACCCCCCCTCCACCAATGTAAGATTTTTTTCATACAAATCATTTTTAATTTATATGGAGCGAAAGAAAATGGCAGAACCCCCCTCCTCCCATAAGTGCTTACGTAACTAGTGTACGACCCCTAAGCAATATTCTGACCTTCTATACACTCTCCAAAGATTTGATCCGTCTACGAAGTGCCACTCGAAGGCAGTACCATCGTACTGGGTAGCCTAGGCATAAGACACGTTGCAATCGTTTGACAAAAATCTTTCAGGCGGGAATGGTGGACCTTAGAAATAGTAATTTCTCCAATTAGATCCGCGTTCTTCCTGACTGTGCTAAGCCGTACTGAAAAATAAACAAAATTCAAAAATCCAAGCCATTTTCAATCCCATTAGACAACAATGGCTCTAACGATCGCTTTAAAACTCTTGCAGAGAAGGTCACCGAAATAGACGTCCAGACGGACGTTGTCAGCTCACATAATCTTGGACAGAACATCGGCAGTCCATATGAAGCAGCCGTTAACGAACATGCTAACAACATTCATCTTACTCCCATTGACTTTTCGGGAGAGTTGGAGATCTCAGCTGACGAATTGATGGCCTATATCAAACCATCGAATAACATGAAGGCTTCAGGCTCCAACATATGAGTTCTTCGTTTTTCGAGCACCTTTCGCTGATGTTCAATCAATGTCTCTGTCTCAGCTACTTCCCATCGTCCAGGAAGTCAGTCAAAGCTATCCCCATCCGAAAGCATGGGAGAATGCTTCCTCTCCTAAAAGCTATCGCCCTATCAGCCTTCTCCCAGGGTTATCCAAGCTATTCGAAGAGGCGACTTACAGCCGGTTACTTGAGTCTTCCGAACACCGCAACATCTTGCCCGAGAAACAGTTTGGTTTCCGACGCGGTCGACCGTACACCAGATGACCAGATAACCCGAGTAACCAACGTCCTCGGACGGAACAAGTTTGTCTCAAAAACCTACGCCAAAGCCTTACTCGATATTGAGAAGGTGTTCGACAATGCATGGTATAATGGTCTAATGTTCGAACTACAACAATACAATCTTCCCAGCTACCTGGTGAAAATCATCAAAAATTATCTGTCGAAGCTTGCTGCACCAAACAAATCATCCTCAATGTGATCGAATACGACGGTCTGAGAGAACTGTGCTTAAGGTGATTATAGAATGAAGTCCGTGGTGAATTGCAAATTCACCACACGTTTATCTACATACATTTCCAAAAGCCCAAATCGGGCGTAATAGTTTTTGTACAGTGCCGAAACTCAAATTATGATTGTTCAGCATAACTAAGCGAACGATCTACCATTATTTCAGCCCCATACGCGTTATGGTTCTTTCATCTCGTGCACTCGAAAAAAAAAAATTGGAAAAGCACGTGGTTTACAAAATGGCCGATTTCAGGCTTTATTGTAAAATCACCTTAAACTTATTATCTGAAACTCCAACGAGTGCAAAACAAGTCCCTGAAGATGATCCTCAACACTCCTCCCAGGACACGAACTTCTGAGGTCCACCGTCTGGCTGGTGTCAAAACACTTCACGGGCGCTTTGATGAGTGTAAAAATCGGTTCAGGGCCCGTTGCTTATCCTCGGAACAAGCTGCAATTAGGGCGTTCGTTCCAATTTAGGTGATCAAATTTTTATTGTAAATACTTGTGCGAAAGAAAAAGAAAATCGCAGCCCCCACAGAGAAGTGATGATTCTCGCTTTGTTCGTGTTGGGGACGGCACGCTGTGTAGAACAAATTGAAATGCATCATCAGAACTGGTGCTCCCCGCGTTTGGAGCTTTATGTATATCATCAGATATAGCCTCCCGAATCAGTTCTTTATCATGACAGCTTGCGAAAAAAGTCTCTCATGGTATGCTACATATCGTATATGTATACAGAGATGATAAGTGAGAGACTTTTTCATTCTCTATTGGATTCAATCCCTGATCTTAAGGCTATTAGATGAACTTTCAAAATTACAATACAATTATCAACCAAACATAAAAACAGAACCAAATTTAAAGGGCCAAGTGGCCAACCACTTAAAATGTAAAATATTATACAAACAACAACAAAAATTCAAAACATAAATGAATTTTAAGTAAAGTAGGAAATTAATTGGTTAGAGAAGAATGCTCTTAATGACAATGAGTGTTCTTTACGGATGTTTCTACTTGTCTAGAAGTATAGTTCTAATCCTGAATGCTGCATCCGATAGGAATTCCTACCACAACAGTACCTCCAAACGACTGACAACTGCTAACTGCTGAATCTATACAATAAACATAAACATAAAGTTCTTCTTGATCCAGAGTTGTATTTCTATGACTCAACTAGGTCCAGCAGTTGCTTCAAATTAGCAACACTTCCGCTCCAGGTTGGGTTTTATCCGTATTTGTCCGATTGTCCGATTCCAGAAACTCGGTACACATTTTTTAACTGCTCAATTATTATTCGAACATATGTTAGGTTGACCATACGTACCGTATTTAATGGGACAGTCCCGTTTTTAGACTTTTGTCTCAATTTGTCCAGTTTTTTCATTGATTCTTCCAAAGGGCTCCAGAATATTATTCAAACAAATTCAATACTTTAAGCAAGAATCTAATACCAACCAAATACAAAAAAAAGTGGACGAAATCCATAAAAAAAATGTGAGATGTTATGTTATTAGTGTTGCTTTTAAAATAATGCTATCTATCTATGCCGTTATGTATTTTGCATGGATCGATTTTAACAGTTAATGACAACAGGTGACAACGGGAAATTTTATCATACAATTTCATTCGAATGACTTTTTTTTAAATTCCTTATTCCAAAGGCATTAAAATTTGGCTAATTTCATCTGGTGATTGAACGGATGCGGTAACTTGGTAGGCAAGTATTTCCTGAAAACCAGGTCACGCCTCAACGTCAATAAAATTAAGTGCAGGGATAGACGTTCTAATTTCCAGATTAAGTTCATTTTCGATTTTTGTTTTTTTGCGAGGTAAATGATTCTTCGCTGCCATATGTGTGGGCGGGATTTATGGGATTTTATTGAAGAAAAGTCCGGCGGATATCTCCGAGACTCTGAGCTGGAAACCAGCCTATAAGTTAGCTAGGAATTATTTTACTTTTCGCGATGAAATTGCCTGAGTCCCGTCTTTTTGGAAGCACATGGGACATGATTACCAAGATTACCGAGATGTGAGCTTACTTTTAGCTTCATTTAAATTTCGATGAAAAGGGACTGTGATTGATAAGATTTGACAATTATGTAATTTTCTTGTTGAGATTCTTGTTCTTCTTATCCGCAGATTTTCCCTCACTTATTTCACGAAAAGGTTTTCAGCAGGGGAAATCAATAATTCTACTCTTTTGCTCTATACGCATTTGTCTTTTGACATTTTTTCCCTAAACTTATTTTTTCTTATCTCTCTAATGCCCAGGCTTTAGACAGAATACTTTGACTATTTTTTGTTATTTTCAATTGTTCAGAATTGGAAAATATGAGTAGTATGAGTAATATGAGTATAATTGTAGTTTAGTATTTTTCCCAACTAACTTAATATAATAGTTATGTTGGTGAATGATCCACTCTAAAAATTTTCTCTAACTTTCACACGGAAATTGAAAATTAAGAAAATTATGACATTTTGAAATTTCCACAGCTCTTGAATTTTGTCACATGTCCCGTGTCCATGTCCCGTTTTGCAAGTGCGTTTGTCCCGTTTTATCACCGAAATGATCTGGTCAGCCTAATATGTGTAGGTTATTGCATTTATTTTTTTTCTCCCGTTCTGGATTATTTTTCTACAGATCTCATACGAAAATCTAGAAATGCCCATAATTTTGCAAGGTTCTTTACATATTTTGTAAACTTTTATAAAATCTAAAACAATATTTGGGGCTGTAATGTACATACCGCCAAATATTGTCCAACGCAATGACTGCCAGGAGCGAAAGTCAAAAGTCATTTTTTTTTAAACTGCTGCAATGCATTCAAATGAACGCAAATAAATGTGAATTGATGGAAATAAATGAATCCCTAAAGTGCAATTTTGACCTCTCTTATGTGCTTGGCACGGCAAATGCTGGGTAAAGCGTACCATTGGTACTTCGCGTACCTGAAGGAATAAAATAGACCCCATCTCGCGGTCCTTAGCCTCTTACCCAGCAACTCCTATCCCTACCTCCCCGCGGTGCTGGCCGGGATACGAGCAACCTTAGGGAAGATCGGGTAACCAACCCCGGTGGGAACTATGGTCGTATGCTGACAGGGAAGGGGTGGTTTGCTCCTCTCCGGAGGTGCAAATCTTATTGAGCGTCTGTTCTCCATGTCAGGATCGGCTCACAACAGCGTCTGTTCTCCATGTTAGGGGCGGCTGATCATCGTCCGAGTGCCAGCGAGGGACTCTAAGTGAAACTGTGCACCATGGTCCACCGGAAATAAGGAGGAATGGCCCTCCGGAAATTTAGGGGGTTTGGTGTCAGGCCCTGCAAGCCAGCCTTCAAAAAATCATAAGCAACGAACAACCAACTAGAGAGTACGGACCGGAACCATCGGCGAAGACCACTGCGACGAAAAGGGACTAGCGATTGGAAACTCGGTTCGCAGAACTGCAAATCTCTCAACTTCATCGGGAGCACACGCATACTCGCCGATGTGCTCAAGGATCGTGGATTCGGCATCGTAGCGCTGCAGGAGGTTTGTTGGAAGGGATCAATGGTGCGAACGTTTAGAGGTAATCATACCATCTACCAGAGCTGCGGCAACACACATGAGCTGGGAACAGCTTTCATAGTGATGGGCGATATGCAAAGGCGCGTGATCGGGTGGTGGCCGATCAATGAAAGAATGTGCAGGTTGAGGATCAAAGGCCGGTTCTTCAACTTCAGCATAATCAACGTCCATAGCCCACACTCCGGAAGCACTGATGATGATAAGGACGCATTCTACGCGCAGCTGGAACGTGAGTACGACAGCTGCCCAAGCCACGACGTCAAAATCATCATAGGAGATTTGAACGCTCAGGTTGGCCAAGAGGAGGAGTTTAGACCGACTATTGGAAAGTTCAGCGCTCACCGGCTGACGAACGAAAACGGCCTACGACTAATTGATTTCGCCGCCTCCAAGAATATGGCCATTCGTAGCACCTACTTCCAACACAGCCTCCCGTATCGGTACACCTGGAGATCACCACTGCAGACAGAATCACAAATCGACCACGTTCTGATTGATGGACGGCACTTCTCCGACATTATCGACGTCAGGACATATCGTGGCACTAACATCGACTCTGACCACTATCTGGTGATGGTTAAACTGCGCCCAAAACTATCCGTCATCAACAATGTTCGGTACCGACGACCGCCGCGGTACGACCTAGAGCGACTGAAGCAACCTGATGTCGCCACTGCATACGCGCAGCATCTCGAGGCAGCGTTGCCGGAAGAGGGTGAGCTCGATGGGGCCCCTCTTGAGGACTGCTGGAGTACAGTTAAAGCAGCCATTAACGACGCAGCGGAGAACAACGTCGGGTATATGGGTCGAAGTCGACGGAACGATTGGTTCGACGAAGAGTGCAGACAGATTCTGGAGGAGAAGGACGCAGCGCGGGCGGTCGCGCTGCAGCAAGGTACCCGGCAGAACGTGGAACGTTATAGACGGAAGCGGAGACAGCAGACCCGCCTTTTCAGGAGAAGAAACGCCGCCTGGAAGAAGCGGAGTGCGAGGAGATGGAACAGCTGTGCCGTTCTCAAGATACACGCAAGTTCTATCAGAAGCTCAACGCATCCCGCAAAGGCTTCGTGCCGCGAGCCGAAATGTGCCGGGATAAGGATGGGAGCATCTTGACGGACGAACGTGTGGTGATCGAAAGGTGGAAGCAGCACTACGAGGAACATCTGAATGGCGCTGAGAGTACAGGCAGTGAAAGTCAAGGCAGCGGAGGAGATGACTACGTCAGTTCAGCGGACGATGGAAGCCAACCAGCCCCCACCTTGAGGGAAGTTAAGGATGCCATTCAACAGCTAAAGACCAATAAAGCAGCTGGTAAGGATGGTATCGGAGCTGAGCTCATCAAGATGGGCCCGGAAAAGCTGGCCACTTGCCTGCACAAACTGATAGTCAGAATCTGGGAAACCGAACAGCTACCGGAGGAGTGGAAGGAAGGGGTTATATGCCCCATCTACAAGAAAGGCGACAAACTGGAGTGTGAGAACTTTCGAGCGATCACCATCCTTAATGCCGCCTACAAAGTGATATCCCAGATCATCTTCCGTCGTCTGTCACCATTAGTGAACGAGTTCGTGGGAAGTTATCAAGCCGGCTTCGTTGACGGCCGCTCGACAACGGACCAGATCTTTACTGTACGGCAAATCCTTCAAAAATGCCGTGAATACCAGGTCCCAACGCACCATCTGTTCGTTGATTTCAAGGCGGCATACGACAGTATAGACCGCGTAGAGCTATGGAAAATTATGGACGAGAACAGCTTCCCTGGGAAGCTTACCAGACTGATCAAAGCAACGGTGGATGGTGTGCAAAACTGTGTGAAGATTTCGGGCGAACACTCCAGTTCGTTCGAATCGCGCCGGGGACTAAGACAAGGTGATGGTCTTTCGTGCCTGTTGTTCAACATTGTGCTAGAAGGTGTCATGCGGAGAGCCGGGTGTAACAGCCGGGGTACGATTTTCAACAGATCCAGTCAATTTATTTGCTTCGCGGATGACATGGACATTGTCGGCCGAACATTTGCAAAGGTGGCAGAACTGTACACCCGCCTGAAACGTGAAGCAACAAAAGTTGGACTGGTGGTGAATGCGGCAAAGACAAAGTACATGCTTGTGGGCGGAACCGAGCGCGACAGAGCCCGCCTGGGAAGCAGTGTTACGATAGACGGGGATACCTTCGAGGTGGTCGAGGAATTCGTCTACCTCGGATCCTTGCTAACGGCTGACAACAACGTTAGTCGTGAAATACGAAGGCGCATCATCTGTGGAAGTCGGGCCTACTACGGGCTCCAGAAGAAACTGCGGTCGAAAAAGATTCGCCACCGCACCAAATGTGTCATGTACAAGACGCTAATAAGACCGGTTGTCCTCTACGGACATGAAACATGGACAATGCTCGAGGAGGACTTGCAAGCACTCTGAGTATTCGAGAGACGGGTGCTTAGGACGATCTTTGGCGGTGTGCAAGAAGACGGTGTGTGGCGGCGAAGAATGAACCATGAGCTCGCCCAACTCTACGGCGAACCCAGTATCCAGAAGGTAGTTAAAGCCGGAAGGGTACGATGGGCAGGACATGCTGCAAGAATGCCGGACAGCAACCCTACAAAGATGGTGTTCGCTTCCGATCCGGCAGGTACGAGACGGCGTGGAGCGCAGCGAGCGAGATGGGCAGACCAGGTGCAGAACGACTTGGCGAGCGTGGGTCGTATCCGAGGATGGAGAGATGCGGCCTCGAACCGTGCATTGTGGCGTCAAATTGTTGATTCAGTGTTATCTGTTTAGATGTTAACTAAATAAATGAATGAATGAATGTGCTTTTCTTGATACATTTTCAATACACGAGAAAGGCACCATCACCGCTAGGTGGATTATTCTGGGTTTTTTGTCTACTTTCCGGTGGTTAGTGTGGTAAATTGCGGCTAGCTACGCTAAAGCAGGATATTGTCTGTTTCAATGCTAGAATGAGGACGCTGGAGAAGTTAATCCTAAGGCTGTCCCCGTACGTGGGGGAGGCAGCAGGATTGTAGAGTAAGCAATTCGGCTTTCTGAGAAGAAGGTCGGCGATAAGCTGAGCTTCGCCAGCCTTATTGACTACGCCTACAAACAAGTACCTTTCACCGAATAAAGTTTATCAAAGCAACAAATTGTCATTAAAAGATGAATCAAATATAAATTATTTACTTCAATGGAATCCAACATTTTTGGAACTTTGGGTGTTTTTGTTTAAACAAATTTTGGACAATTCTTTTTTACCCGTAACGTGGTGTGTTGCGGGGTAAGCTCTACCATGACCACATTGCCAGCTACAGGCACATACTGACCCAACGAATACCTTCCCAATATCCAACTCCGTGATACTTATTCCTTCTCTCCCTAGTAACGGTACAGATAAGCGTGGCTAGGAATAGTTATTCTAAGCTTTTGTCATTTTTGTCATAGATTAAAATTAAGCCCACCCACACACACCTTGATTTCTGATAGCAATCTGGACAGAGATTTCAAAGGAAACATGAGTATCACTAGTTTCCAGTTCACGAAATAATTAACAGTAATTTATTTATTTTCCATATTTCATTATATTTATTCTTCATATTTTTGTTAGTTTCCATATTTTTAAGATTTTATATTGGATTTGTTGATGTGGATTTTCCTTCGTCATGCGGATAAGGTAGGGAATCTTGCAGATTATTTGAATCGCACGTTTGTTTGAAGTGTATTTAAAAAAAAACAACAAAAAATAACATCGGAATGTAATTTGAATGAATTCAGGTCATAGTGTACACTTTCTCGCCAGGTGATTTAAATTAATTATAATTCGCTAGTTTTCAGGGAATTGGAATTTGATTTGACGGTAATAAATGCCATAGACGAATTGGCGCATGACCTCATTCAATTTGCCAAATAATATCAATTGTATTTCCGTTAAATAATTGTATAATTGTATTTCCGTTAAATTTTACATTGTATTTTGACATAAAATTGCGTTATATTTCGGAGAAAAATTTCGTTGAAATAAGTTTTTGCAAAAACTATGTTTTAATTTCAACGAAAAAAAGTTGTATTTTCCACCGGCACCTCAAGTCAGCCTTGCGAGCAAAGGCCTAAGATTGGAAATCCAAAGGTGACGAATGGGATTCTCGGTCTAGTGTAGGAGGGATCCTTTAGAATTATGTGTTTATTGCCCAGCGTCGTTAATTTTAAAAGGAAATACACTATTTTGGAATAAAATCGTTTTCTTGTGATATTGCTCGTTTTTTTTTTTGAAAACTCTTGAACCATATAATGACTGATATGTGACTTCGAAAATAAATTGCTTCTAATAAAATCCAATAAGGAATTTGCTTAAGGGGCGCATATTGACCATACCAAGATGAATACAGTACTGTGGTGGTGAATTCACCTTGGACCATACTTTCCCTACTCATCGTAATATAATTACTTCATCTGTTCTATATGGATAGCTTGCACCAAATAAGAAAAGTATCTGAAAAAAGGTCTTGATTGATTCCAATCGCACCCTCTGGAAGTTCATCTAGTTTCACTGTTGCTTTTGTATTGATCGACATTGTGTTTTCGTGATATTTGAAGTAGCTGTTGAATTTAATTGCATTTAGATTGAAGGGCATCTCTGCAAAAGGAACCTATTTGTTTGGGTACTTTTTCATTTCAATTGTGTTTGCTGTTGTAATGCAAATTGTAGCTCTTAGTAGAAGCAGACCTTTTTGTGCTGCCCAAAATTGTGTCCACTACCAGGGGGCTCCATCTATGACTACTTTGATGGGATAAAAATGTCAACACAATCGAAAGATCCCAAAATAAAATTAATTATGGGCTTTCTGGAATGACTTAAAAGGTTCCTCCAAGCACATGCGACGTGACAATCGCGAAGCGATCTTAGCGCTTGGTGACTGCTATAATTTCGCCGGTGCACAATGGCTAAAATCGTGTTTTTTAATGCAATTTAGCGTAATGGTGTCTTCGAGACATTTTATCAGTAAGTTAATGCGCTTCTTTGGAGGTATTCAGCTTACTGATCAATCCCCCTGAAAGTGAGATGAACAATTTATTTTTTCGCTTCACAACATATAAGGTTTGATTTTTCATAAAAATTCTAGCAAAAGTTCTCTTGAAAAACTTTGTCGAAGACACCAAGTTAGTATTTCCGTTATTTTTAGAGATTTTTTTAAAAATGTTTTTTTTATAATATCTTTGTCCTTTTTTTCTACGTTTTTCGCATATTCTAGAAAGCTTCGGATAATATTAAAATACGCCGTTTGGTGGCTATTGCGACTTTAAACCTTGAAAAATAAAAAAGTTTTGTTCGACTTTTTAGTCATATTTGACTTAACTGCAACTTGACAACAGGCAAGTTGTGGCAGCCAGTCTCATACGCACAACAAAGTACAATTAATGAACTTTGAATACTTTCGAATGATCGACTGTTTATTGTTATTTTAACTTAAAACGGCTACGCAGTCTTTAACCCCGTGTCGAAACGTTGGACAAATATAAATCTTGTTTTAATCCTTAAAGACTGCGTAGCCATTTTAAGTTTAAATGAACTTTGAATTAAAACCTGAAATGAAGAGTTTTAAACGAATGTAAGGATTGTTTTATCAAAAACCATTTCCTATTATGCAAAGCAGAAACCAATGCACCATGCGTCTCCATATGCTTGACATGCTTATACGTTGAAGATGTTCGAAGCTTGTTGGCGTAAAAAGCAATAAATCTCCAAAAGTAATTCAATTACGAACTTGGTGTCTTCGACAAAGTTTTTCAGGAGAACTTTTGCTACAACTCTCGCGAAGACATATACCTTGCATGTTGTAGAGTGAAAAAAAATGATTTTTTCATCTCACTTTGAGGGGGATTGATCATGGGGCTAAATATCTCCAAGAAGCGTATCGACTTTTTTATAAAAATGTTTCTAAGACGCCATTACACTAAATCACATAATAAAGGCTCAATCACAACGCACGGCGCTAAAAATACGATTTTAGCCACCGTGCGTTGGTATGGAAGCGTAAATGGAACATTGCCTGCAGCGAACAAAAGATAGAATCGCAGTGATTAGATGTCGCAGCGATGAAATCGCTTAGATCTTGGCCTTAGAGCAGGCTTCTACATTCCAACTGGAACTTGGCCTGCTTTTCAACCTTGTATTCTATCAGCATTTCCTCAGTTATTAATTTAAAGCATTTCTATGCCCCCATTGCATGAGTATGTATGTGGCAAGTACAATGGAACACTATACTCAGGGTGTCGAGAATGTTTCCCACCCGAAAACATCCTAGGCCGGACCGAGAATCGAAATCGCCATCTCCGGATTGGCAATCCTAAACTTTTGGTCGCAAGGCCAACTGGAAACATAAGGACTTTGCCTTCATTGTCACATGACATCATGATGTTACAACTTGAACGATGTATATTTGTTTTTTGAAAAGAGAAAACTTTTGTTGATGGATAATATTTCAATAATGTCGTTTTTTTAGTTCATCTAAATTTAATATATCTAAATATCTATTTTTTTTAGTATTTATTGGTGTGAAATGATATGATGTGATTAAATTACGATCATCACAGCAAATATCTGATAAAATAACTTAATTTTTCATCACAAGAATATTTTGATCGCAATTTAGACTTTTAAATATATATTGCATTTCATCTTTTCAACAATTAATGGTAAAGATCCTTGGTTGTCATTCCCTTATTTCCAATTGGTGCATCATTGCACCCATCATTCTGCGCAATTTATATTTTTCCTCTCTCTCCGTCAGCACTCGACCGCATGAGAACGAATCCTTCACATGCAATTCTACTCTCATCGCCAGAGATGTTGTGTTTGCCCAGTTAGAACTGGACATAACTTAATTTTCTGCGAACGAAACTAGTGCAGACCTACTTTCTCGGTCCAATTTCGTTCGCGGTGTGTGATCAATCTCAATTCATTCCAATCATTGCACAATCAATGAAAAGCACTATCGACACTTCTATTAACGGCGCGGCACTTTGAATTTCGCTCGTAGCGTATCTTCCGTCTATCCGCTACCCCCATTGATTGATGGACTTCGCTTTCTCGCTCACTAGTGAAAACGACCAAGGCGACGCGGCACGAACCTAACCTAGCACAGGTTGCACCGGAAATCTCACACGGCAGTTTTTCCACACTTTCCAGCACATTTCACCACACTCCGTTCTCAGGGTTGAAAAAATCGATATCAGCTTGCCGCCGTGTCTGGTTCCATCCAGTTTATAGTGCTTCTCACATGGAATCCACCCACTGCGGCCACCCCGAACTTCTTTAATAAGGCAAAGAGTGCGGGAGGATGTAACGTGTGATCAAGTGGTTACCCTTTTCCACACTGTGTACGCGTATTTATCCAATTTCGCAACTTTATATTCTTCTACGATCTGTGTTGCTTCCGTGGAACCCGAAAAAAGTCCAATTATTGAAACATCATCGTCCGATTCCGCTACCTTGAAAGGAAGGGAGCTGGGGCGTGACACGACGCGGTACGGAGTGATGAAAATAAACCGATTTTATGGTACAATTTAAACCAACCAGCACGACCGAAGGTTGGCTACGTAATGAAGACCTCCGCGATGAGCTGGTTGGTTCGTTCGCTTTCAATAGAATGATCCTTTCAGTTCTACTTGTCTCTACCACTATCACAACTCGCAGTTGCTTTTATTACACGGATTCGGGTGTTCACCCCGAGCGAAGGCGGCAAGGATTCACATCAGCTAGAGATAGCAGCCCAAGTTCATCCTCGACCTCATTCGGCAATGTATTGGTGCGACGATGCTTCAGAAGAAAGGAAAAGGCGCCACCACCCACCGCCCACTCACTAGCACAGTCACCTACAGCAGCACCAGCGACAGAGCGAGGTTGAAGAGCACATTTTCCGAATGGTTTTTCGCTCGCTCGCCGCTCGTCGCAATGTCGATGGCTTTTCCTCACTGGCTGTCAACGGCGGCAGCATGTGCTGCTGCAGGCGCACGTTGCAATGTGATCTGGCGTTGTCGTCATTGTTTGGCCCGATGACGACGAACAACGTCGCGTCAGGTGCAGCGAGTGCAAGTTCTGCGACTTTTTCATTAGTGCTAAGTCGTCGTAGGTAATGGAAAGCTCTAATAGGATGGGTGAAGACTGGATGTGGATGGAAATACGAAAGTTAATTGTTTTAGGGAAATTAGAAACTTGATTCTAATTTAGGGCGATTACAAATCAGTTCAATGACAGAAGGAGACAATTATCTACATTATTCATCTGTGCAAATCAGTCATAAAAGAAACAGGGCAGTGACTAGTAAAATTGACTAGCATACTGAATTTATTTGCTAGCAGAATCAATGAACAGAATTAATGATATAGTGAAAATATAGTGAAATATTGGAATTAGTTTAGACGTGTTTAAACAGATAATTGAGATAACTCTTTCGCCTGGAAGCAACGTATATTCGAAAAGTTTTTTGTCTTTCTTTTAGAACATAGTTGTACCGGAGGGCTATCATTTCACTCCAACAACAATGCGCCACGCTTTGTTGAAAGGCAACTAATATGCAAAGTGAATGCATCTACACATCACCCGAGCTTTGGCGTTCTAAACGTCAATTTATTAGTTCATTGCGTCACCGCACTCTAGATCATTTTTTGCCCGATCGTATTGGGTATCCCCACTACTCGTATTTTCCCAATTTTGTATTTTCACAATTTTCATACTTTCCCCCTAAAAGTTATTAAATCTTTGAATAATAAACACAATAAAGCCCAAGACGAATCGATTGGTGAGAAAATCTTGCAAATCTGACATCTTGTTCGTGAGTTATATTGCCTCAAAGAAAATGCAAACTCGTTTTTATATATAGAAAAAGAAGAAAAGAAGAAGAAAGAAGATAATCCCCTATTTAACATTTGACAAGTTTTTCGACGGCGACAGCTCGCTTAATGTTTTCGCCTGAAAGATTTTCGAATGACAAATTATCTGCGAATAATTTAGTGCATCAATCATTCACTAAAATTTTATTCTAAAGAGAGTTCATTTGTACAAATATTTGTTCAGTCAACCATCATTGATGTCGCTAGGGACGCCGGCATTGCCTTTCTCACTCACTTCCGTTTAAAAAGTGGACTTTAAAAGGACTTTTTTCTGCTATTTGTTGCCCATTAGCCCCGCCTCTTCGTCTTTGTTGACCGTTATGGGTGCAAAACAATGTTTAACGAAGGGGTCCTCGGTGTAGTTGCTGGTCGGCTGAAAGTGAAATTTTTAGAAAATTTAATTCATCGAGTAGCGGATCAAACATCAGAAATCGGTCCTTCTCAGGACCACCATTTTAAACAGAAAAGAGTTGAAAAAATGAATTTTCTTCTAAGTGACAGAAAATTTAAGGGCAATGATGGCGTCGGTGGTGGTCTCAGTGGCATCACTGAAGGCCGTCGGTGCTGGATGATGCAGAAAATTTATTCGCTAAGAATAAATTTTCTCGCAATATTTTTACCTTGGGTTTGAAGGTGATTAAAAATGCGCGCAACTATAGAGAGTATAATTTTTTTTAAAATACAAAGGTTCTGACTTTGGTTTTGTAGTTGTCAATGCTCGGTAATGTGCATTAGTGAAAATAAATCAGTTCTTTTGAAGAGCACAATTTTGTACATAAGAAAGTTGATCCAAGTATTTTTTTTTTTCAAAATTCAAAAAACAATTGCTTTGCAACGGCGAATTAACAAGCGTGCGTCGGAGGAGACGCTGTAATAAATTTATTACCACTCAAGTGAAATTTTATCGCTACAAACTTATTTTTTTCACCGACATCACAGATTTTTTTGTTTATTTTCCCGAGATGGGCACCGCCAAGATTCAGATTTCTGCTAAAATATCAGTAAATGTGACGTTTCGGTTGCTGAGATACGATAAATATTTTGCTGAAAATCAGTAATAAACGACATTTTTTTTTGTCGAAGTTCAGTTTATAAATTTACTGAGCCCAATTTTGCCGAGCTCAAAAAAGAAAAACATAAGTGTGCAGGATTTGGTTCTACTATGATTGGTCCTACAGTGATTTGATATGTTCCGCTGGCTTAGAAAGTACTTTTAATCGGACAGAGTTGAGTCGACTATCAACGTTACGTTCTGCAGTCCAGGTCTAGACAGTGATCCGAACCGAATGGTGGATGACGGCAACATACAATAAAATCGTTATTGCGATGAAGCTATAGCAAGGTGTGGAGTAATTTCCAACATCCGTGCGTAGATGATCGTGAACTTCAGCAAGGAATCATTTAGGGCGGCCTTTAAACTAGAAGAGCACCCAGTGAGTTTAATCGGGGATTAGTTGATAGCCGTACTGTCACGTGCGTGTCGTACCAGGCCCCAACCAAAGAACAAAAAAAAACAAATAGTAACCTGGAGGAGCGACCTTTGAAGCACTGGCGGCGCCAGAGTTCTGGGAATGGTGGGGCACCAGCATTTTTGACGTAATTGGTTCATTTAAAATTTGGCGCCAGTAGTAAGAACTCAAGCGATAAATCAATTAAAAAATAAGTCGGGCAGTTTCAAGTATTACGAACCTTTAGTGCATTTTATCGTCTGTAATTGATAAGGTCACTAGGGTTTTTTTTAATATTTTAACAAAAAATTCCAATTATTGTGTGATGATGGATAGACTGTAATTGTGACAGTTCGGCGGTTTTCTAGCAAGCAATTCCAGAATAAAAACCAAGTTTTACTACTGACCAGAATTCTTTGGATATTCTCCAGAACTCCTTAGAAGTTAACTTCTGACATTTTTTCCGTAAATATCATAAATAATTCTTTGGAAAATACCTTTCCCAAAACATTTCAAAAATATTGCCAGAACTATTTTGAAAATTGTTCCAGGAATTCCTTTGGATACCATCGTGAATTCCATTTCCTCGGAAATTTTTCCAAAAACTCCTTCGGAATTTCCAGTAAGAATTCATAACGGAGTTTCCAGAGGAACTCCTTTAGACATTTCCGATATTCTTAAATTTCTCCAAAAATTTCTTTACACATTCCTCCAAGAACTCTTTCGGAATTTCATCTATGGATTTCCCCAGAAAATGTTCCGAAAATAACTTCGGAGATATATCCAGAAATTCTTTTGGAAATTCAAAGAAAGAATTCCAAGAAAATTTCTAAAATTTCTTCGAAAAATCCTTTACGAAATCTTTAAGAAATTTCTTCAGACATTCTCTTAGTTTTTTTTTAATTCCTTTGAAAATTTATTCAAAAATACCTAAAGAATTGTACAGCAATTGTATAAGGAATTCCTTCGAAAATGTCTTTAGGAGAAATCCTTTGGAAATTCCTTTACTAATTGCTTTGGATTTTTTTTAGGAATTGTTCGGAAATTGATTTATTTAGGAATTTCTTCGAGATATGTTTTAGGAAATTCTTTTGAGAACTCTTCCAGAAATAATTTGGAAAATTACGCCAAGAATTCCTAAATCCTATTAGTAAAATAATTGCTGAAGACATTTCTTTAAAATAATCGAAGGATTCCTCCAAAAATTCGTGAATTTTTTTTTTCGGAGACCTATTCAGAGCGTTCTTTGGAAGTTCCTTCGAGAATTCATTCGGAAATTCCTCCTGAAATTCATTTTAAAACTCGTCCAAGAATTTCTTCTTAAATTCCTCTAGAAAATTCTCCAGATATTCTTTCGTAAGCTCCTCCAGTGATAATTTATAAAATTTCCTCAGTAGATCATTTGAATTCTTTCGTAAAACCTCTCAAAAAGCCTTTGTAAATTTCTTCAGAATTTCATTTAGTAAAATAATGTATTATTCCTTTCAAAATGCCCGCAGGAAATTTCGAAGGAACATAAAAGAAATTCTTACTAGAGTTTTCGAAAAGATTTCTTGAGAAAGTACTGCCAGAATTTTTAAAACATATTCAGAAGAAATTCCTAAAAAAATCCTAAAGGAATTCCGGAATGACTTTGGAATTTTTCAAATAATTTTAAAGGAATCCTCCAATTTATTTTCGGAATTGCATTTTTTTTTCAATTTGCCTTCGGAAACACCTTAGAAAATTTCTTCAGAAATTCCTTCGGAAATTCTTTGATATATCATTTTAAAGTTCATTTAGTAATTACTTACTTTGGCAATTCTTTTGTAAATTCCATGGGTAATTTGTTTGAAATTCCAACGGAAAACCTTTAAGCGAGAAATGGGTAGTGAGACGTCTCATCGCACTACACACTTTTCACAGTGAGAAGTGAGAAATGAGGAGTGAGAAATGAGACGTCTCATTTCTCGCGGATTCGTCGGCAGGAGGAAAGAGATGGACGCCGATTCAACACACGCCGACTGGAAGATGCCACGGTGAAACGGTCCTTCGTTGAAGAACTGGCGACGCGTGTTGCAGATATTCCGGAAGGTGGCAGCGTGGAAGACCAATGGACCGCCATCAAGAATGCCTTCATCGCCACCAGCGAGAACATCAATGATGGCGAACTACGCACCCAGAGAAAACAATGGATCACCGATGAGACCTGGAGGAAGATGGAGGAGCGAAGAGAAGCCAAAGCCGCGATAGAGTGATCGAAAACCAGAGGAGCCAAAGTCTTAGCCCATCAACGATACGCGGCTCTTGAGAAGGAAGTAAAACGTTCATGTCGACGGGACAAGCGAGCGTGGGCAGACTCTCTGGCCTACGAAGGAGAGAGAGTCGCAACAACCGGGGACATTCGCCTCCTCTACGATATCTCAAGACGCTTAAGCGGGGCGAAGATGAATGCAAAGATGCCTGTGAAAGACGCGAATGATCAGTTATTGACCGACCCAACTGACCAGCTGAAACGCTGGCTCGAGCACTTCGAACAACTTTTTCAAGTTCAAGCCAGGCCATCACCACCTCGGCATGATCTGGCTAGGAACCGACGTATAACACGCGTCAATACTGAAGCTCCATCACTGCTAGAGATTCAAACAGCCATCCAAATCATGAAATTAGAATAAAGCCAGGGGTCGACCGCATATCAGCCGAGATGCTCAAAGCTGACCCCATGACATCCGCTCAACTACTGCATCGTTTATTTCCGCAACTTTCCCGGTCGACTGGATGCAAGGTATCTTAGTGAAGGTGCCCAAAAAGGGTGACCTGATTGTATGCGATAACTGGCGAGGCATTACGTTGCTGTGTACCGTTCTCAAAGTTCTATGCAAAATTATCCTAGCCCGGATTCAGGAGAAGATCGATGCGACTCTCCAGCGGCAGCAGGCCGGATTCCGTACCGGAAGATCCTGTGTGGACCATATTGTCACGCTCCGTATCATTCTGGAGCAGGTCAACGAATTCCAAGAGTCCCTTTACTTGGTATTCATTGACTACGAAAAAGCTTTCGACCGTCTCAATCTCGAGAATATGTGGGGTGCCCTGAGACGCAAGGGGGTTCCTGAGAAAATCATCGGCCTCATCGAAGCACAGTACGAGGCCTTTTCGTGAAGAGTGCTGCACAATGGGGTCCTGTCCGACTGGTGTGAGGCAAGGATGTATTCTATACGGCGCTCTGATATGCAGAGTAAGCTCAACGACCTTGCCGAACGCTCCTCCTCGGAAGGTTTAGTCATCAACGTCAACAAAATCAAATCGTTGGATGTAAGCACGGTGACTCCTTCCAGTTTCACAGTAGCCGGGCAATCAGTGGAGAATGTTGAAAGCTTCCAATATCTTGGTAACCAAATGACATCGGACGGCGGTTTAAAGATCGACATAGGCGCACGGATCAAGAAAGCAAGGGCTGCCTTTGCGAGTTTAAGAAATATCTGGAAAAACAGACAGATAAGTGAACGCATCAAAATACGAATTTTCAACTCTAACGTGAAATCTGTACTGTTATACGCTAGCAAAGCATGGTGTGTATCAGTGGATCACACTCAACGGCTGCAGGTGTTCATTAACAGATGCCTGCGATAATTCGGGCCTGGTGGCCTCACTACTGGATCTCAAACAACGAGCTCCATCGTCGTTGTCACCAGAGGCCGATAGCAACAGAAATTCGGGATCGGAAGTGGGGCTGGGTCGGCCACACTCTACGTAGGGGCGGAAACGAAATCTGTAAACAAGCCATTAGACTGGAACCCAGCAGGACATCGCAGAGAGGCAGACCCAGAGGCTCATGGCGGCGAAGCCTCAATAAAGAAATAAAAGAATTCGACCGAAATCTAACCTGGCAGGTTAAAGCGATAGCCGGGCAACGCTCAGGATGAAGATCTTTCAATTCGGCCCTTTGCACCACCGGAGGTGTACAGGATCCATAAACCTAAAATTTCTCACTCCTCATTTCTCACTTCTCACAGTGAAAAGTGAGAAGCGCGAAGTGAGTAGTGAGGCGCGCTTCTCATGTTTTAGAGTGAGAAGAGAAACAGGAAGAGTGAGAAGTGAGACGTCTCACTTCTCAATTCTCATTTATCACTTCTCGCTGTAAAAAGTTAGAAGCGCGAAGTGAGTAGTGAGACGTCTCACTACTCACTTCGCGCTCCATATTTCATTACAGTGAGAAGTGGGGAATGAGGAATGAGAAAGAGGCGTCTCTCTTCATAATTTCTCACTTTTCAAATGACCTAATCGACCAAATTTCTTATTTGGCCGAATGTCCTATTTGGCCAAATGATCCTTTCGGCCATTTGTGGGGATGTAATGCCATTAAGAAGAAGAAGAAGAACCCTTTCGGCCAAATGATCCTTTCGGCTAAATGACCCTTTCGGCCTTATGACCCTTTCGACCAAATGACCTTTTCGGCTTAATGACCCTTTCGGCCAAATGACCCATTCTTTATTCTTTATTCTTTATTATTTATTTACATTCAACTGACCTGTGCTGGCCTTATTGAATTTCTTAACACTAATGTTCATCTTGTTTATCAGTATAACTACAGTACAGACTGATTAATATGTTCTATGACAATAAAATAATGCAGATATAAGTTTATAGATAAATTACGTTACTTCAACAGAAATACACATTGGAACTAATTACTTGAACAGAAATAAAACAGAAATTTGATTATCAGTGTGCCGCATTTGATCTACTTATACAAGAGTTCTATCAAACTACATTTTAAACAAAAAATCCATAAATCCATCGTTAGTAATATTACAATATGCTTATATGCTCTGTCCGGATAAACTGACACGGTTGATCAAAGCGACAATGGATCGGGTGATGTGCGTAGTTCGAGTTTCAGGGGCATTCTCGAGTCCCTTCGAAACCCGCAGAGGGTTACGGCAAGGTGATGGTCTTTCGTGTCTGCTATTCAACATCGCTTTGGAAAGGGTAATACGAAGAGCAGGGATTAACACGAGTGGTACAATTTTCAATAAGTCCGTCCAGCTATTTGGCTTCGCCGACGACATAGATATTATGGCACGTAACTTTGAGAAGATGGAGAAAGCCTACATCAGACTGAAGAGGGAAGCTAAGCGGATCGGACTAGTCATCAACACGTCGAAGACGAAGTACATGATAGGAAGAGGTTCAAGAGAAGACAATGTGAGCCACCCACCGCGAGTTTGCATCGATGGTGACGAAATCGAGGTGGTAGAAGAATTTGTGTACTTGGGCTCACTGGTGACTGCCGAAAATGACACCAGCAGAGAAATTCGGAGACACATAGTGGCTGGAAATCATACGTACTTTGGACTCCGCAAGACGCCGATCGAATAGAGTTCACCGCCGTACCAAACTGGCAATCTACAAAACGCTCATTAGACCGGTAGTCCTCTACGGACACGAGACCTGGACGATGCTCGTGGAGGACCAACGCGCACTGGGAGTTTTCGAAAGGAAAGTGCTGCGTACCATCTATGGTGAGGTGCAGATGGCGGACGGTACGTGGAGGAGGCGAATGAACCACGAGTTGCATCAGCTGTTGGGAGAACCATCCATCGTTCACACCGCGAAAATCGGACGACTGCGGTGGGCCGGGCACGTAGCCAGAATGTCGGACAGTAACCCGGTGAAAATGGTTCTCGACAACGATCCGACGGGCACAAGATGGCGAGGTGCGCAGCGGGCAAGGTGGATCGATCAGGTGGAAGATGACTTGCGGACCCTCCGTAGACTGCGTGGTTGGCGACGTGTAGCCATGGACCGAGCCGAATGGAGAAGACTCTTATATGCCGCACAGGCCACTTCGGCCTTAGTCTGAATAAATAATAATAATAATTATATGCTCTGTTTTGAAGATTCGGATTCCACGTTCTGACGCCTAAATTTACAAACTCTAATTTCTCAATTTTATATCTGCTAGTTCGGACTCGATTACAGTTGGACGTGTAGGATGAAGTTCATCCGGTAAAGCAGTTGTACGCATTTTATAGACGTGGTTTAGGCATACATCGCACATCCAAAGAATATTGTTGAACGTTAAGCTATCCGTGTGTTGCTCTGACAATCCAACACAACCAGCGTGGTAGCACTTGCTGCAGTCTCCTTCGCGCACAACGAACGATTCACGTTTAGCGTCGATGGTAGAACAACATTTACCGCACTCCATTGTTTTGATATTGAGAAATACGGTATCGAAAAATCCAGGGAACTAAACGTTCGATTTTCTGCAGTTTTATAGACGTATCTTTTATGATCTCAATACGCCAACGGCTTTGAAGAATGCGATAACAGTAGTTTATCTCCGTAGAACCCACAATTCATGCAAAAAATCGTTAATTAGAAAGACGACACACTCTTTACCCTTGCATGTATATCAAACTAACATCAATACTGGCCAAACAACTTTCGGCGGCAGTAGCAAACCCGAATATATTTAAATGGAGGAGATTGGAGCCACTTCCTGGAACACCTGGAGCCTGGAACACCAGCAGGGCCCATATATAAACACCCAAACGGTGATTGTTAAATTTTCTAACAACTCTGTATGTAAGAATCTATCAAAACCTATATAAGAACTGGGCATATGCGAAAAGGCTAGATTCTTATACAAATATTGTATGAGACCTTACAATTTTGCAAGCTTCTTACAATATTTGTTTGTGTTAGAAAATCAAACAGTCGCTGGTTGGGTGTACCAATTTGCTCGATCATACCACAGATCTCACGAGAGTATCATCCTAAATAGACTGTCTCCGTACGAACAAATTCGAGCTTCTCAAAGGAAGGTCGACGACAGATCCTTCTGAATAGTGGAAACACTGAATGTAAGAAACACCTTTAGCCAATGGCGCTTACTGGGTGGGAATCGCGAACTCCTTATTTCTACTGGAACCAGAACCAGAAGGATTGTGCATCCTGGAGGAAAGCTACTTCCAAAACCGGGTATGGCTATACGAGACAAAGGAAGGCACTCATAACGGCTGTAATTTCGCAGGGATTCATCCTGAAGCTGAAGTGAAGTTGCTTAGCAGGTAGCTGGAGTTTTCAAGAGACTAACTAGGAGTAATAATTAGCAGCCACGAAGAATACACATTCAATCTCGCTTCTATAGCGATTGCGGCACATTAACGAGAGAACCCAATAGTTCGCTGGTATGCTCAACACGATAGCTTTCATCTACTCAGTAACTGAGTAAAATTGTTATGCCGTCTTTTTTCTTCTCATGGATATTTTACTCAGTTTCCGCCAAAAGCAGGACTACTAATAGTAGTTGAAAGTTAGAGTGAAGCAAACGTACGTTGATGGATAAGAATTTCCCGTTGAAACAACAAAGAAATACCCGAAATTCCGAAACAATTGTCGGACTCATCTCATCTCATCTCATCTCAAGTTATGTTAAGTGCAGTTTCAGGAAATTTATTGAATACTAGTCGACCCGGCAGACGTTGTCCTGCATAGTAGGCGAAAATGCGCGTTGCGAACTTCCTATGCGAATTTCCCGTACGGCCGTACGAATCTTTATTTTAGTTTTTCACGAATTACTCAACTTTATTAATGATTTTCGACTAAGAAAATATCATATAAACCCGTCGGAAACTATAACGAATGTAGCTGCTGAAGGAATGAATAAAATCCATCCAGCCGTTTTCGAGTTATGCAGATACGAACACAGACCATTTCATTTTTATTATATAGAAGAAGAAGAAGAAGTATAAATAACGTGTTCAAGTAAACTTGAACAAAAATTGCACGAGCTTCGTTCAACTCATTCGAATGTAAAAAAATTGAACACGTTATTTTTCGCAAGTAATTTGAATCAAGCTGAGTTGGTTAATTCTATGAATAAGGGATGCACACGATAGACTGAATGACTGGAAAAGGTCACTTGATGTCATCATACGAATAAAATCCAGAATGATGATTATCTCCGGAGTCCGGACTGATGTTTCTCCTCCCGATTTTACCCCTCAATTTATTGAAAATACAATTTATAAATTCATAACAATATATGCAGTATTGCATTTCTCCCTATTGCACCGACTGACCCAGTACAGATTCACCACATCGATAATGGGAGCTATGTCAACGAAACCTTTAGCCGGTAAAAATCCACTATAAACATTTGCCACCTGCCTGATAATGATCTGCGAATCACCCACGCGAGAGCAAAGCCTTCCAGCCCTTCGTAGAACGCCCCCGCTAATTCACATCAGCAATTCGCAATAACTTTTTCCTCTCGTCTGCACACCACTTCCACCGGGACCCACCCACTACTGGTTACTGAACTGCCTCCAACAATAATGAGTCATGGCAGTTGGCGTTGTTGGTTCACTTGTGTGGGTCAATTTTTACCGGTACCCGTAGGCAGAAGTTGGGCAGCAGCACGTGAGCTCAATGGAAAGTGAGCGAGCGTACCAACTCGTGAGGATGAATTTCGCTCCCGTTTACCCACCGCAGTAACCACCGGTCTACCCCTTACCGTTTGGCTCACCTTCATTGGAGAAGGGGTGGAATTTTCCATCGGACGTGTGTTCGGATTCGTTATCACTCACACCAGGATACGAGTGAACAATAATTGTTCGGTGCGCATACCAAGTTTGGGGCTCGCAGGATTTTGATATCCCGACGACGGTGACACACTCACATCGATGCCAAAGGTTGATACCCAGTTGAGTTCGGTGGAACAGTGGTTCAGAAAGAATGTCGTATTCGACAATAAGGCCGAGCCATTTTTTTTTCTTTTTATTACACAGAACATCGTGATGTATCGATTCGTTTGGTCGATACGCACCAAGAAGTTAGCATAAAACATGACTAGGGGAGACTGAGGAGACTAGATCTCCTTTTCTGATTTCCGATGTATCACAGCCAAAAATAAATAAGCATACGCGATTTCCACACAAACTCCCATAAAAATATAGTATTTAACTTTACTGATGTATGACAGTTCTTAAATTATTGTTGTTTTTGATACACAATCGATTTTTTAGAGCGCTGTCAAAAATTGACTTTTAAAATATTCGGGGGAACTTACTTTGATAAAATTAGAAAGGTGCCATCAGATTTTTTAAATATTTTTCCTTCAAAATACGCGGAATTTTCGAATTGCTGTGCGTAAACATGACGATTTTTGTTATTGAAATAGACAATAAATGCAATTTAAAAATTTGATCCCCATTCTATGATATCTACGCAATAATCTTTTTTTCTGCCGAACCTCCATCAAATCAGTCAAATCTACAAAAAAATAGAAGCCTGGGAACAGATTTATATTTTTTTTTAATTTTTTCGTCAAATGTTTCTATGGGTGACTAATGGGGGATCAAGTGTCCCAATATTGAGGCAATAACTTCAAATCCAAATATCCTGAAACTTTGATGGAATGTTGAATTTTTTATCAGTACAGATCATTAGGCATATTTATGGCTTTGTGCTGTGAAAAAACGAAAGCATTTAGTCATTGTTATGAAAAGTTGATCAAATTTTCCGTGGTCAATAAAACAATCTTCAGGAAGGTCAAAACATACAAACCGCCCTGCACAATAAATAAGGTTGTCAATCCAAAAAATAGCTCACACTTAAAGGTCATTTGTCTAGAGGATCTATACTAAAAAATACGCTAGAACAAAACTACTTTAGTTTTCGATAAAACAGGGGGTAATCAAGTCTCCCCTGTGATCAAGTCTCCCCACCTTCCCCTACTGATATATGACTGTGCCCACCTCAAAAAAGTAACGGAAAATGGTAAGATCTAGACGAAAACAGGAAAAAAGCCCTGACTGGCCTTTCGATTTTTTTTAAATTATATAGTTGGCAATTTGGAGTAATGCACAGTATACATTGATATGCAGATCATCAAGGAGCTAAGCTACATCAGATGTAGTTGGAGAAACTTTATTCCTTGTTTATTATTATTTATGCAGCCTACAGCAATACTTCTGTAAAAATCTGTGGGACGCCCTTAGATGCAAGGGAGTTCCGGACAAAATCGTCGGCTTCAGTATGAAGCTTTTACGTGCAGCGACCTTCATAGCAGAGCTTTGTGAGGCAAAGATGTATATATCTACGCTACTATTCCTCATCGTAATCGACGAGCTGAGTGCGATTTACCGTGTTCCAAATAGTGAGCAACTAGCACACCGGCGTCCTGAAATGCAGAGTAAGCTGAACGACCAGGCCGAACGCTTCTCTATGGCGGGTCTCACTACAATGTCAACAACACCAAATCGCTGGATGTCAACACGAACAACCCCTTCAGCTTTACGGTAGCCGGGTAGTGGAGAAGGTGGAAAACTTGCAATATCTTGGTAGCCAGTTGGCGTTGGACGGTGGAACCAAGATCGACATAGGAGCACGGATCAAGAAGGTTAGGGCTGCAGACACCGATATCAACAGAAATTCGAAAAAGTTTATTGAGGTGGGTCGGCCATCCATTACGAAAGAGCGGAGACAAGATCTCTACGGAAGCGCTATACTGACGCCGCCCAGGGTGGAGATCTTTCAGGTTGACCCTATTAACCCCTAGGGGTGATCAGGATACATGAGTGAATGAGTTACAATGTCAATAGGTCTTACAGGAGATGTAATACACATTGTTGGATACATATCGAACTTTTAAGCAAGTCTTCAAAACAATTGTAGTCCTGAAAAGTTTCGGCGGTGCCGGCGTGAATCGGTGTGGATGACAAAAACAATGGCTAGAAAAATCAATTTTAACCCGAATTTTTGGATTCACGGACTTGGATTTGGACTTGGATTCACGAATTCACGGATTCAATAGATGATTAAGATAACTGAAAATGAATACTAGCTGAGTAAGACTGGGGCACGATGTCCAACCAAATTGAATATTTTTCCTGAAACTTGATAAAATGTGCCAAAAAAGTTCTTGCTGGAGTTAATGAAGGAATTCCAGAAGGAAACAAGGATTTTTAAAAAATTTCTACAGGCATTTCTTAGGAAATTTCATTCGGAATTCCTTCGTAAAATCCTATGAGAATTTCTGCGGAAACTTTTATAGGTATTCTTTCTAAAATCAATTCAGATTCTCTTTGAGAAATTTCTTTAATAAAACCATACAATATTCCTGCCAGAATTTATTCGAAAACTCATTAAAAAATGAATTAGTTTCCAATGGAATTTTTAAAATAATTTTCTCAAGTCAGGGTCCTTTAGAAAATTATGTATTAAGTTAGGTCGGGAAAAGTTTATGGAGGCATTTCCGGCAGAAACCTTTTAAGAAAATTTCGAAGATATCCACACAGACATTTTCAAAAAAGGAATTCCTTGTGAAGGAATTCCTGAGGGAAATGTTCAAGAATTCCTTCTTAATGTTACCTTCACCTATACATATGATGGTTGTACACTCTGTGTTGCCCGGAGCAAAACCAAATGTAATTTCCTATTCCAGGTCGCTCGTTCTTGGGCCGCCAGTCGCCAGCCCAGTCCCTGCACGCCGGCCGCACGAGCATCTTCCTCGATTGCAACACAACTAGCGAGTGCGGGGGGTCTACCCCGGAGCCGACGTTCTCTTCCAGTTTTTTCTGCTGATCTCTATTCCGGAATACGCACTACATGTCTAGCTCACTGTAATCTGCCGTATTTTCCTGCCTATGTCTGTATTACTGTACACTTGGTACAACTCGTGATTTATTCACTCGTCTGGTCATTTACCATTTTCCCCCACGCCGCCAAGTATTGAGCGTAGTATTTTCCGCTTAAGCACTTCGAGAACTCGATAGTGTACAACTTTTAACGTCTATGCTTCATGGCCGTATAGGGCTCCTGGACGGATGAACGATGTGTTCAGAGCTAGTTTTGTCAGTGTCTGTAGGTAGCTTCCTAGAGTGACTAAAGAATTTACTGGAGGAATTTTCAAAGGATATCGAATAAATTCTTTAGAAATTGCATAAGGTGGGTTTGAAAGAATTCCAATGGGAATTTCAGGAAAATTGTCAAGGAATTTTCTAAGGAACTCCTAAAGGAATTTCTAAAAAAACCGAAGCAATTTGTAAATTTATTTTCGAAGAAATTCCTAAGCAAATTCCCAAAGCTTGAAGAAATTTCCGAAGTAACCGGTAAATGAATTTCTTAAGGAGTTTTTAGAGATTTACAATGATATGGAAATGCTAAAACCATCTTCCAAACTTGGACGTACATATTCATGATAGAATTAGAGGCGAAAGTATAGAATTGATAGTTCCGTTAGGATACGACAGGCATGAAGAATGTTTCCTCCCTCCCCTTCAATGTTTCCCTCCCCCTTCATACGGGAGCTTGGCAGAAGGAAGGTCGTGTGATATGTGCCATCACAAATATTGCCCTCCGCTCGCTTTCAAATCGACTTCTATAAAAACATTCTTCATGCCTGCCGTGTCCTAACGGAACTATCAATTCTATACTTTCGCCTCTAATTCTATCATGAACATGTACGTCCAAGTTTGGAAGATGATATTAGCATTTCCATATCATTGTAAATCGTTTAACTTCACGAAGAAGTAACACACACGAAATCATTAATTTAGTTTTAGAGATTATTTGGAAGAATTTCTGAAAGAACTCCTAAAACCTTTCCCGTGGATATTTCAAAATGGATTTGCGATGGATTTTAACAAAGTCTTGACGGAATGTTCAAAGGAATTTTCGAAAAAATCTAGGAATGTTCCTTCTAGAGTAACTTTGAAAAATCCTCAGGAATTTCTGCGGATATTCCATTTTTCCAGGTTTTCTTTAAAAAAAATTCGTCCTAAAACTTTGCAAGGAATCCCAGAAGAGTTAGCGATGTTTCCAAGGTTTTCCTAAACAATTTTCTGAAGGAATTCGTGGAGGAAATTCCTGAGGAAAATTCCATGGAATACCCATAAGAATTTTCGAAAGACTTTCTGGAATTCGTTTCCGGATGAGTTTTTTCTCCTTAAGGCGATTTCCGAGGGAATTTCTGGACGAATTGCTTCGGAAATTCCTTCAAAAATTCTCTTATGGATTCCTCCGGAAATTCATGCAGGAATTCTTTTGGGAAGTCTTTTAAACGACCTTACCGTTGAGGTCGTAATACGTATCTGTCAAGGTACAAATAAGTGTTGGAATCAAATAGGATTGTACAAACTCGTCCTATGACAAGTGAAGATATTCCACTAAAAGCTCAAAATAATTTTCTTAAAAAATTCCGTTAGGAAATCTTTGGGATGTTTCTCCAAGTATTTCTTTGAAAGTTTCTTCTAAAAAAATCCTTCATAGATTTCTTCAGAAATTCTTTTGGATTTTCTTTCAGGAAATCCTTTGAAAATGAATTAGAGAATGAAATATTTTCCGATAAATAATTGTATTTTCGAAGGAATAAAACAAAAAATAAACAACAAACACTAAAAAATTCCAAAGGTATTACTGAAAGAATTTTGTAATGAGCTCATGAAGGCATTTTCGAAGAAATTCCTGCAGAAGTTCCCGGAGAATGTTTTAAAGGAAGAACTTCTGAACAAATTTCTTAGAGAAACTTCAAAGAAATTCCTGATGCAATATCTAGAACAATTTATTGAAGGAATTCATGCAATAATTGAAGAAGAAATTTCCAAAGGAATTGCTTAAAACAATTAAGGAGTTGCTAAACAATTTTCGAAGAAACTTTTAATGAAATTTCTTGAGGATTTCCTTGAGAAATTTGCAGAGGAATTGCTAAAAAAACTTCCGACGGAATTCCTTTAGGAGTTTCCGAAGGAATTCCTAACAAAATTTTCGTAGGAATTCCGTAGGAAATCCGTAATTGAAATTCTAAAGTAATTTTCGGAGAAATTTCGTTAGAAATTAGTTACACTGGACACAAAAAGGGAAAAAGCATTCACAGTAGGGATTTAATAATTTTTCTTAATTGGTTCGCCAAATAAGTCAACTGTCCTACTAGCACAGCTCAAAAAACAAAGAAAACTGAGGCGAAAGTATAGAATTGATAGTTCCGTTAGGATACGTCCGTCTCGTCGCAACCAACTTAGCTGCCTCGGAGAGGACAAAGCAGAGAAAGGCACTGCTGCTGTACCGTCGACCAGTAACAGCTGAATTGATGGACGCATGGAGAAAACAGAACTGTGCAATAAAAATTCTATTCGACTAGATGCTGATGTCATATTAGAAATTTAGAGACAGTACTCGTCGATAGAAAATCCTTCCGCACGCGATGGCATATGAGCAAATCAAACCACCTTCCATTTATATATCAGATATATTTTTTTAGTTGGTATTCTTCAATTTCCCGGTTAACCTGATTTTCCACATCTTTTTGAATACCACCTGAATTTTCTTTGATTTTTTGTGAATTTTTTCATGGGGTTAACTCATAGTTTCATCATAAAGGTCGTAATCAACTAAAACCCACCCGTGTAAAAAAAGAACCGGGTGTAGGGGAAGAGGCCCCAAAAGGCCCCCCGAGGCAAAACGCCTTTTGTGGTTTCCCTCATTTTTACCGTCATTAAGATGTCCGTAACAAAACTAGATCTAAACTTATGTAGGTTAGGCGAAAAAAGTTTCAAAATAGTGTATGGGAAGGTCGGAAAAACCGAAAATTTCCACATTTTAAAGAAACATCTAACATTTTGGCGAGGCAAAATGCCCTAGTGGCACTAATCTACAAAGTACTTGCGTCTCCACGGACTATCCATACTAGAATACTGATTCGCCGACGCGTGGTGCTTTGTTCCCTAGGAGCTGCCAGCTAGAAGGCGTTTTGCCTCATGAGTTTGCCGGCAACAAAATATCACCACTTTTTTGAAATATGAATATTATCAATATGATTGAGATTTTTGACAATTTTTGAATGGCATCAACTAGCTTTATTGTTTAATTGATGCATAATGTAAAAATACCCATGAAAAGCGTTACAAATTAGACAATAAAGCAGTGTTTGCTTAGCTAGGGCATATTGCCCCTCCTTCCCCTATCAGCTTCCACACTAATATTCTTCCCTCCACCTCCATACGGGAGTTTGGCAGAAGGAAGGTCGTGCCAACTCCGCTAGCAATGATGGTTCGCTGTAGTTGCATGTCCGAAAGATTGTGAAACTATTGAGAACTTGAGCTACAGGTCCTAAGCCCTGGTAAAGGAGGAAGGTTGCGATGGCTGTTATTCATGGCCATCGTGTAAAGCAAAAATGGATAAACCCCAATGCCAAGGTGTCATGCGACCGTGCCGAGGGCTGAATGGTTGAGGGGGTTCTAAACATGCTCAACCGCGAACGGAGCCTGGGGTGCACCAGGGCGAACACCCCAGTAAGCAGCCCTTACTGCACTACGGCGGGGCACTGGTGCAGCGGACATTTATTTCCCTAGCTACTCGTGGGACCAAAAATGAGTACAAATTCTACAAACAACCCTCAAGGTGACGACTGCCTCTCTCAGTCGTGTGAGAGCGAAGTGGAGAATACTCTGAGTCAGCTTGGCCTTACCGAAGACCAGCTACTCAGTAGTTCGCAGGAGAAGATGGAAATATCCTGCCCTCAACGCCTATCTCCCGGAGCAGCACATGTTTCGACAAAGCTGATCCAGATCTACAACCCCCTCATCGACCGACTCCAACCTGTTGGACATGGAAGATAACGAAGATGATGGTATAAGGATCATCATCAACCCCAAAATCTTTAGCAAGTAGCAAAGGATCCGAAGATAACAAGGGTTCTACGGAAGCCAAGGGTGCTCCGAGAAAGAAAATCCCCACACTCACACGCTCGCAGAGGAAGCAGCTTAGAACTCTCCGGGAGAAGGGAAAAGACCGGAATGAGGCCTTGTCCATAATCCTGAATAAGGAGAGCGAGCCCACTTCCTCAAAACGCTCGAGAAACGACCTAGACAAATCCGCCACAGAGGACCCCAAACAAAAAAGGGTGAAGCACCATCTGGATCCGAGAGAGCGCGCCCAACAGTCCTCAAACCGCGCGCCTCAGAAAAACGTGTCTGGACAACAAAACCCACCCATGAGGAAAACAGCTGGTATCAGCTACAGTGATATGGCCAAAAGCGTGAAGGTCGGGATAATACCCAAAGACTTTCCCACCGTCCAACTCACTACAGCCCAGCTAGACCTTCTACAAGAAGCACTCCTGCTCAGAGTAGTTCAACAGCGAAACGAGCCAATAAAACCCAAATTCAACAACCTCATCTACAAGTCCGGTTACATGGTTCTAATCTGTAAGGATCAAGAGACTGCTGAGTGGTTAAGGAGAATATCCCCATCCATGAAACCCTGGGAAGGTGCAGAGCTGATGGCAATGGACGAAGTGGCGATTCCACGTCCAGAGATGGTCCGAGCATTCTTCCCACAAAGCTCCAGCTATGATGACGACCGAATAAAGGCTCTCATAGAAAGCCAAAATGACATCACAACAACTAATTGGCGTATTGTGAAACGATCCATTCTGAAAGATATTCATGTTGAATGGATCTTCACAGTAGAGGGTGCGTCGATGGAAAAGTTGAAGAAGTCCAAATACACCCTCAACTACCGATTTGGTGAAATCCAACTAAGGAAGATTACAGATCAACCGACTGCCGCTACCGCCAATCCGACTGGAAGGCCGACCCAAGAGCAATCTGAGGAGGCCTCCTGTTCAAGCGAGGTTCGGCTAACTGGAAGGCCGACCCAAGAGAAATCTGAGGAAGCCTCCGGTTCGGGCGAGGTTAGTAAATCTCACCCCAAAAGCACCATAAAGGCTAGTCTGTCCGCCTCTAAAGGAAAAGCTCGAAGCTTACATGCGACCCCTGCTCTAGTGGTACCAAACCAAAGGTATCTAAACAGGGCAAAGGGGTGCAAAAGCGACAGTTTGACCACAGAGGCGAAACTGGCGGGCCAGGTTGCTACAGGGAAGAGAGAAACCCAAACTGTAACATCAAACGACATCCTGATGATCCGCAACATCCAAAGCCGGACAGTCGTCGTCCGGAAAAAGCGGGAACCTCGGAAATGGCGACTAAAGTTCTGCAAGTGAACCTCCACCATGCTGAGAGCGCCACGGGTGTGCTCTGTCGGAGGTTCACCAAAGAGAATTTAACCGTGGCCCTCATTCAAGAGCCATGGGTCAATAAATCCAGAATACAAGGTATTCCACAACACTCATGTAAGTTGGTATATGATGACAGCCAGCTTTCTCCTAGAGCGGCTATTTTATTACATAACAACTGTAAATACTTTCCAATCTCAGAATTCATAAAAGGGACATCGTAGCGGTCAGGATGGAGGTACCTTCCGCCAGAGGGAGTAGAGAGATCTTGGTGGTCTCGGCATACTTCCCAGGTGACGTGGACGAAATCCCTCCTCCAGAAATAGCTGCGCTCGTAGCCTACAGCCACCGACACAACATCCCCTTCGTCATAGGGTGCGACGCAAATGCACATCACACCGTATGGGGAAGTACCAATATAAACACCAGAGGTGAGTACCTGTTACAGTTTCTCTTCCAAGAACATTGACATTTGTAATGTTGGTGACAAGCCCACGTTTGAAAACTCCATTCGTCAGGAAGTTTTGGACTTGACTCTATGTAGTCGGTCTATCTCTGATAAAATAAAAACTGGCATGTTTCTGAAGAAATATCAATGTCAGACCATAAACACATCATCTTCGAATGGGAAGGGGTCTAACGATGGAAAAACGTTTAAAGATCCTAAGAAAACTGATTGGGAATCCTACTCAGCTATCCTACGATCCGAAGAGTACATCATAGAAAGTCACATCAAGTCCATAACACAATTGGAAGATGCGTCCAAATCCATTAAAAACAAAATCCTTAACGCCTACCAAGAGAGCTGTCCAACTAAATCAACTAGTTCGAGTAGAGACGTTCCATGGTGGAATAAAACTCTTGAGAAGCTTAGGAAAACTGCGCGTAGGAGTTCAATCGTGCTAAGCGAACTGGCGATTGGAGCCTATACAGAAAGGCCCTTTCGAACTACAACAAAGAAATAAGGTCAGCCAAACGGAAATCGTGGATTCTAATGTGTGAAAGCATAGAGAATACACCCGTAGTGGCCAGACTCCAAAAACTCTTTCAAAAGACCACTCCAATGGTGTGGGTAGCCTCCGAAAGACGGATGGTTCGCTCACTGTAGAGCCTAGCGATACACTGAGCGAATTGTTAAAGATCCACTTCCTGATTCAATCCCTGAGTCGAGCATCGGCGACCAAGGCACTGGAATTGCTGTCTCAGATCCACAAGAGATCCAATCATGGGTTTCTGGGTCTAAAAAGACGCAATAAAGGTTGCAAAGGAAGCTTTCACTCGGGCCAGGGTTGAGAGGGCTGTGAGATCTTTCGAGCCATTTAAGTCTCCTGGCATGGATGGAATATTTCCAGCGTTGATCCAAAAAGAGGAGAAAACACTGGTTCCACCCTTGGTTGAGATTTTTAAGGCGAGTCTGATTTTGGGGCACATACCTAACGATTGGCGTCAAATCCGGGCTGTCTTCATTCCGAAGGCAGGCAAGAGAGATAAAACCAACCCCAAAGCATTCAGGCCGATAAGTTTATCCTCTGTAATGCTCAAAATTATGGAAAAGGTACTATGCGAGTACATAAATCACAAATTTATGAAAGCAATGCCTTTGTCAAAAACCAATTCGCTTATCAAAGTGGAAAATCTACAATCTCGGCACTACATACGGTAGTTCAAAATCGAAAAACACTTAATGCAAAAGAAATTGCTCTTGTAGCATTTCTTGATATTGAGGGCGCATTCGATAACGCTTCTTACTCGTCTATAGGGTCAGCAACGTTGAGGAGAAAATTCGACCCATGCAGTGTTACCTGGGTACATGCTATGCTAGCTAATCGGAAAATCTCCTCTGAGCTTAGCGGTTCATACATCACTGTTAAAGCAACAAGGGGTGTCCGCAAGGCGGAGTGCTTTCTCCTTTGTTGTGGTCACTGGTGGTGGATGAGCTTCTAGACAGCTTAGAGAGAAGAGGCTTCGAAGTGGTTGGATATGCTGATGACGTTGTCATTATTGTACGAGGCAAATTCGAAAGTGTTATCGTGGAAAGAATGCAATCTGCCCTAAATCACACTATTTCCTGGTGTCAAAAGTATCAACTAGGCATAAATCCTACAAAAACTTCCATTATCCCTTTCACCAAACGGAGAAAGGTACAACTGAAACCCCTTTTCTTGAATCAAACACAATTAGTTTATTCAAGTGAAGTAAAATATCTAGGTGTCATACTCGACGCAAAGCTTAATTGGAACTCTCATCTCCAATCAGTTGTGCAGAAAGGTCTCAATACACTTTGGGTTTGTTCAAAAACCCTTGGTAAAAGATGGGGCCTAAAACCAAGTATGATCATGTGGATATATAAAACCATTGTCCGTCCCAGGACAACTTACGCTTCCCTTGTCTGGTGGCCTAAAACTAATGAGGCTGCTGCAAGGGCTAAGCTCAACAAAATCCAACGCACCGCTTGCATAGCCATCACTGGTGCAGTTCGTAGTACACCCACTTTGGCCCTAGACGCAATGCTTCACCTGCCCCGGTTAGATCAATTCATAAAGCTGGAAGCGGAAAAAAGTGCTCTAAGGTTAAAGAGAACAAAAACACTGCTGTCGGGAGACCTTACGGGTCACCTCACCATATTAAATGAATTTGCCATAAATCCCGCAATAGGAATTTGTAGTGACTGGATGGAAACGGTAGTCAATTATGACTTACCTTACGATGTGTTCATTCCTTCCCGCCAGGAGTGGGAAGGAGGTGGACCCAGCGTTCCAACAGGCTCTATAAATATAAATAATCTGACAGGATCCGGAATCTATGGCCCTACAACAAAAATTTCTGTCCACTTAGGACAGTGGCCCACAGTATTTCAGGCGGAAATATATGCAATATTAGAATGCGTGTTATTATGCCTGAGGAGAAAGTATAGATTTGCAAAAATATGTATTTTCTCTGACAGCCAAGCGGCACTTAAGTCGCTTAATAACTACACTTGTAACTCAAAGCTAGTGTGGGAATGCATTCTGGCTTTGAAAAACTTATCCATACGCAATCGAGTCTACCTATATTGGATCCCAGGACATACGGGTCTAGAGGGAAACGAGATTGCTGATGAGCTAGCCAGGAATGGATCTAATGAAAGGTTCATTGGCCCTGAGCCCTTCTGCAGGATCTCAGACTGCTCTGTAAAAATGGAACTGAACAAATATATGGTCAGTCAAATCACATCAAACTGGAATGCACTTCCCCATACGAGCCAATCCAAAAGGCTCGTAACGATTAACCCCAAGAAAACCCAACAACTATTAGGTCTCAACAAAAGGGATCTCAACATCTACACCGGTCTAATAACTGGACACTGCCCCTGCAGATACCATCTACAAAAGATCGGAGCAATCCAAACCTCAAATTGCCGCTTCTGTGACGAGGAGAGAGAAACATCAGAACACATCCTCTGCTATTGCAGTGCACTCACCCAACGTAGGTTCAAAGTTCTCAGCAAGCCCTTTTTAGGGCCTGCTGACATATGGATCTTATCCCCCAAGGACGTGGTTGGCTTCATAAAGCTAGTCTCGCCAGAATGGGGGAGTCACATACTGTAACTCAGGATCTCTATTCATCAATAATAGATGGTCTTGAGTTCAGTCGATACCAAGGTATCTCAGTGACAAACATGTTACTGAGATAACTTGCGTATTTCACAGTAAAAGGGTATATCACAATAGTCCTAAAATCTGGACGCAGTGATCTTCACCCGACAAACGAGGAAAAAGGTCGTGCGATATGTGCCATCACGAATATTGCCCCTCCGCTCGCTTTCAAATCGACTTCTATAAAAACATTCTTCATGCCTGCCGTGTCCTAACGGAACTATCAATTCTATACTTTCGCCTCTAATTCTACCATGAACATGTACGTCTAAGTTTCGAAGATGATATTAGCATTTCCATATCATTGTAAATCGTTTAACTTCGCGTAGAAGTAATACACTCAAATCATTCAATAGTAAAGAAAATTGATAAAAAAGTGACCTAATTAATATGCTACTTAACTCGAAATTCCTGAACTGCAATGATTTACCTAGGCAAGTGGCAGATCTTATAAAAATGGAAGCGCTTTAGGCATGCATTCAAGCCTTCATAAAAACTTATATACACTCAACCTTCTTTTTACGGCGTTTTTTTATACTTCACTTCGTTTTACGGCCTCCTTTTTACGGCACGTAACGTAAAAAGAATTTGAAACATTATTGACATCCAAAAGAAAGCTTATAAGAAGGCACTCTTAGAAACCCAAAGAACAAAGCAGATGCTTTGTATATTCATCATTTGACTTCAACGATTGTTCCATTCCAGGACCTAAGGTCTACAAGCGTAACGAAAGAGTAGTTATCTCTTTTTAAAACTGGTTCATACCCTATTTGATATATTAAACTAAATTCCGTTCCAGGTCATCCAAGGATTCCCCGGAGTATAGGTCTTGAGGTCTACGTAACCGAAGGGCTGTTATCTCTTTTTAAAAATGGTAAACCAAACTCAATATGCTTTAGGCAGCCGTTCCTTTCCAGGTCATCCAAGAATTCCCTAGACTCCTCAGCCACGGTTTCATTCCAAATATGTCCTCCGAGTATTTGTCTTTCACTTGCGTCTCAAACGTAGGCATATGAGCTGTTCTAAAATCTCCAAATAGTCCTAGAGTTTGAATTAAATGGTCTACCGAATCAACCAAGTCTTTCATGATTTATCAACCCAATTATGTTTTCCGAGTATTTTTCTTTCACTTGCGTCTCAAGTTCAGATATATGAGTAAGATCTCCAAATCGTCCTGGAGTTTGAATCAAATGATCTGCCGAATCAACCAAGGCATCCATGATGTCCCCTGCTGCGGTAACAACCCAATTATTTTCTCCGAGTATTTGTCGTTTACTCAAACGTTCACTGTCGTCTCAAACGTAGGCATATGAGTTGTTCTAAGATCTCCAAATAGTTCTAGAGTTTGAATAAAATGGTCTACCGAATCAACCAAGGCTTCTATGATGTCAACGCTCGCGGTATTTAATCCAACGGTAATAATTTGGATGACCCATAATACCTCAAAACTATTTTACGATATCTGTTGACCACCCACGTAATGGATAGAATTGAATGCATATTTAAGCTTTAAGTACGGAAAAAAGGTTTTCTGGCAGATGTAGACCATAAGTCCAGCACACAAGGAGAGTTTGTATGAACCAGAATGTCCCGATAAAGACATAATTCAATGCTTAAAGAAGCTTTCAGTACAAAAAATACCTTCTAACTAACTGTAGATTACAAGCCCCAAACTCAAGGACAGTTTGGATGATCCAGAATATCTCAAAAATATTTTACGATATCCGTTGACCTCCCAGGAGGTGTAATGGATGATATTAAATGCGTATGGAAGCTTTGAGTACTGAAAAAATGAGTTTTTCTTGCGGCTGTAGATCTCAAGTCCCGAACTCAAAGACAGTTCGAAAGATCCAGCATATCTCGAAACTATCTTACGATATCCGTTGACCCCCCAGGAGGTGTAATGGGTATAATCAGGGTTTGCAGAAATCGCTCTCAATAGATAACGAACAACGATAAAAGAGAGGTAAAAACCTCTTCGAATCATAATAAGCCATGAAAACAAAACTATCGCACTTGTATGCAAGTTGAAAAAAAAAAACGATTCGGATAGGCGGCCCCCACACCGAGAGGGTTTGATGAAACGCTTTGTTCTCGCTCATTTTATGTTGGGGATCATTTTTTTTCGCAAAACTGTGTAAAACCAGTTGAAATGCATCATCAGAGCCAGTGCCCCCCCGCAATCTGTTCATCATCGTAACAGCTGTACGTATCAGTGTATGCAGACATGATATGTAAGAGATTTTCTCATTCTCCTTTTGGATTCAAACCCAGGGTATAATTGAATGCATATTGAAGCTTTGGGCTTTGGGCTGAAGCTACTTAAAAAGATCTTTTTGCAGCTGTAGATCTCAAGTCCCGAGCTTAAGGACATTTTGGATGACCCAGAATATCCCAAAACAATATCTGTTGACCTCTCAGAAGATGTATAATTCAATTGAATGCATATCGAAGCTTTGAGTACCGAGGGTAGCTCAGAACTTTCGAACTATTGCGTTTAAAAGTTATGAAGAAAATTGTTGGTTGATTGGCCTTACAGCGTTTGCAAGAGCCATAATGTAAGCAATTATTTATGATGTGCATCATACTAAGACAAAACCTGCCTTATAAGCAGGAGGTCGTGGGTTCAATTCCAGGCTCGTCCCTTTCCTACTTTGTATTTCTATCTTAGTTCTTTCTGTGTTTCACGTTATACCAAAACGATTCCTACTGTTATAACCTTCCACACAATCCCCAAACCTCCCGTGGCACCTATGAGAGGTCGTAGAGTTCTCTGCATCTTTCTTAAGTAGGTGTCCAACAAACCGTCCTTCCCCTTCCTCAGCATTCGCAAGGACGTGGCCAGGACAGATCTCGACTATTGGAGAGTACATTGCTTCTATCTAAGAGTTAGTGATTAGTCCCAAATCAATATCTGTGGTAACGGATGAAAGTGATGCTACTCTCATACAATAGTCTTGGCTTGTACCACCTACGAATTTGTGCGAACTGCTAAATGCTAATGCTAATGCATCATACTAAGACAAAACCAAGGGATTGAATCGATAAAGGCATCGTCACCACTAGGTGGATTAATTTGTTTTTTTTTTCTATTATTTTATGGATTTTTTTTAAATTTTTTTATGGAAAAATTGTTCTATGGAAAATTTTGTAATTGTTTATTGCTAGTATTGATTTTTTAATGGAAATTTTTTTATTTTTTTTTTATGGAAATTTCTTCATTTAATTGCACTTTTTGCTTTTCAAAGAGATAATTTATTTTTGTTTTGTGGAAAATTCTTAATTGTTTTTAAAACTTTTGCATTATTTGTGAAAATTTTATATTTATTTATTGTCCATACCCTGATACCTTGAGAATTATAGGCAATTCTCAATTAGGCCGTTACAAATATTTAATTACCATTACCGTAGATCGTTACAAACATTTTAATTTATTTAGTAGTCCTACTGGTCACCGAAAGGTCAAGGCCAAGGGGGGGGATAATAAAAAATAAATATTAAAATGAAAAAAATCAAAAAACTCCTCGGATTTGTTAAAGAATGTTTTGAAAACCCTCAAAATTATCCGAATTTTATTTTGTTGCCCCCTCAAAATATTATTTTTTGGCAAAATAAATTCATGGGGGGGGGGGGGCGACAAAATAGATTTTAAATATTTGTATTGGCCTTACTTATGAAAAATTTCTAATTCTTGTTGGAAATTTTATTTTGCTGCCTCTTCATGCGCCTTCACCCGAGACATCCCCTGAGTGGGTATTTACACATGCATCTGTTATTTAAAGGCTATTTCTGGTATGCCAGTTTTCGACCAAGCAAATGGTAAACAAATAATTTTACTATTTTTGTTGTACGGATACATAATTAGATTCAAAATTTTCTTTTCCTTCGCCAAGAAATTATGTCTTCCTCTCTAATACCCTCCAGAAACATCCTCTAAGCAAATATTTCCACTCTTATCTGTCATGTAAAGGTTATTCCAGCAGCAACCGTCTGCTACCAAGCTAAGGGTAAACAAATAACTTAACTATGTTCGTAGAACAACAATATTTTTTCTTCTAAATTTTATGTTCCGTTTCGATTTATTCTGCCATTTCAGCTACTACCGTTTGCAACTTAGCTAGTAAATAAATAAACAATAATAACAATTGACCAAAATTGATGTTTTTTGACCATGGTAAACCTTATGAGACTAAAAAACATGTTTTTTTGCGATTTCCATTCTCTGACACCTCTGAGAAGTTATTTAAATTTTCAGTTGTCGGTCAGGATCTATTTGTGCCAGATTATTAAATAGTATGTTGTGGATAATTTATATTGAAATATCTCCAGTAATGCAATGTGCACTGATATATAATTTTTTTTCTATTCAATGCCTTCACAATAACAATCATCTTCTCATCCACTTCTTCCCTTCAATATAAATGCTGGATTTCAGCCAGTTTTATATGTGGACGTAAACTGTACGTTGTTTGTTGGATTTGTTCATATAATACTGAATTCGGCTCCGTAAGTATGATAATGACTGAGCCTACCAAATAAATAAAAAATAGGCTTTTCAACCCAAAATATATAAAATCACAGTGCATCGCAAGGTAGACTTATCAGGGCTTTGAGATAATCGCCTTAATGATGTACTAGGGTGGGTGTACCTATCGTCGCCATACTAAAGAACAACAATGTTTAAACATATAAACAAAAGGCATTTGGATTGTGTTTACATTTAGAGCGAAACACATGTGAAAACCGCATTAAAATTCGTGATAGTCCCCAAAATTGCTTAATCCACAATAGGAACACATGTACCAGTTGTGGCACTATTTTTAAATTTTTTTTTCCTATTATGGCAAATCCCATTGTTTTCTTATGGGATTGCCAATAATATAATAGGACCACTAGTGCGATAACTGGTGCAAAAGACGACACAAATTAAGCAAAATCAATTTTCACAATTATGTTTTGTTTGTTTTGGAGGAGATAAAAGGTGTTATCGTGTCACATGAATATTGTTCACTAATCACAACATGTTTCGTGATGATATGATCTGCCACTTGGTGTATAATGCACTAGTCACTAGTGCGACAACTGGGCCTATAACCACGACTGGTACATCTATCCTTTACTTTTCTGTTCGGTGAATTGGAGTTATTTCCTCCATTATTGAAAACATGTTCATAATCATATTCGCAAATACGGCGTTTTGGACTTTATTTGTGTCATTTACTATCGCTATGTGCGAGCTCAACAACGAAAAAATCACAAAACAATTTGCGCTTCCATTATTTGTCTTCGATTGGTTTGGGCATCTGGTCTTTATTCTGAAAGCCATCACCTTACATGTTAGTTTGCATAAACAAAATCTGTTTAGAAAAATCGATGCTCAAATTATTAGTGATATCCATCACCGATGTGATGGGTTGAGACAAAAAATCTGCTTGAACCACTGTGCACTGCGAAATGTAGGCTTTCTTTTTCAACCATGAACCCGGAAAATCCTTGTATGCGAGGGAAAGCACATTTTTTGTCGAGACACCTCCTGTCGACGTCATCAAGGTTTTCAGGTGTTTGAACGAAAATTTCTTGATGTTATGCAATTAAGCAACAGTAAATATTTTGAATTCGTTTTGAGTTATTGTATTTTGGACAGTGTCCAAAATACAGCTTCCCAACAATCACCGAAAAGGACTAGCGTTATATAATTCGATTTTCTAGGACCGAGACGACAAAGACGATGATGAGCCGTTAATTCGAAAATACCATCAGCGCAATTTCCGATTCTAATTAGGGGACCCATTTCCGCAGCTAATTCGTGTCCATCTAATTCGATTTCCAGCGCCATCCAGTTTAATCCAATTGTCACAGTACGCGAAACTTTCCACTAAACCGTTTCACCAACATTTTCAGAATTTTCACTGACACCGATTGGCATTGATTTTTTCTCCAAAGCAGCCGGAGCATTACACAGCTTCCGTCCGTCGCACATGGATAGCGGTGGTAGCGCTCCCAAACTGCTCGTTTGCCAATATTTGAATATACGATTATATTGAACACGATGTATACCGTTTGAACGCAGCACCACCCACTGTTCTCCCGGCAAAGGGGGAGCCAGGCAGGACGACGTACACACGGGTGGAGGAAAATTCGACTGTTCCAAAACTGCTGGCTGGTTTTTCAATTTTTCACGACCGCACGGTTTGAACTCACGAAGGAAACTGATCGGCGACCACGCGACGAGCGTTGAATGAATGCCGGAGAGCGTGGTTCACGTTCGATGGCATATGCGCTTCGCAATTTTCCCTATAGGTACTGAAGGTACACGGGTCTACGCGGTATGGGTGTGTATGTTGAGAATAGGGAGCGATATTAGTTGCATCTCTAGGTGGAAAAGGTTGGCCTCCCCCCGATCGGTTACCTGTCATGAAAAGTTGACGTGTGCGTTATGACTAGGATGTTGTAGGGATGCTTATTTATTGAGAGCAGACAGATGTTTATTTTTTTATCGTTTTTCAGTGTATCGTTCGTTCGTTGAAATCAACATCTTCAATTATAATGTTGTAACAATCGCGTCTGTTTGTGCTCTATGGAGAAAAACTCAATCTATATTACTTTCCATTATCGAACATTTTTCTGAGCCTCGAGGCAAGAGAATGTAAAATGTGAATGATGTTATGGGACTAGAGTACTGCAAGAATATAATAGATAATAGAATATATAAGAATATATTCTAATAAATGCAAAACACATATCTGGCATCATGCGAAAACTATCGAATTCGCATAATGCCAGATATATGTTTCTCGAAATTTAGTCTGCTTGTAAACAGCACCATTTTCAAACTTAAGTTTAAAAAAATATTACAAACTAATCCTTAGCAATGGCTATCCCTAACCTTTTCTCATTCTTCTGATTTTCATTCTTATTTTCATTTTTATAAGACCGTTTAGTTAGTCGACAAATTATCAATTGTTTATTTTTGGGATAATCCCATTGTGCGATTCATCTTCATTTCAACGTTAAATTTTACTGAATTCTGGCAACATTTATTATTGTTCTGCCCTTTTTATTTTCACGGGAAATTCTCCAAATTTCTCCGAAACATTTCCCTGAGTTTTCCTGCACTTTATTCTGAAACTAGATGTATGTACCCCACCTTGCACAGAATTGTCAGCCTTAATTGTCAGGTTAATTTTGTAGTTGCTGTTACACATAATTGGAGAATGAAGAATCTGGAATAATTTCTTGAGAAAATTTCAAAGAATTTCTCCAGGAATTCCACCGACAATTTATTCAGGAATTATACCGCAAATGAAATCAACAATGGAATTTCCGGAGGAAATTCTAGATTAACTCCCAAAAAAATCCTGAAGGAATTCCTTCAAGATTTCAACTGGGAGATCCTCTAGGAGTTTCTCCAAAATTCCTCAGGGAGTTCCTCCGGAAATTATTCCGCGAGTTCCACCGGCAGTTCCTCCAAGAATTCTTCCAGGATTTCCTCCGAGAATTATTTCGGTAGTTCTATCGGGGGCCCTTCTGAAAATTCTTCCGGGAATTTCTCCAGAATTTCCTCCGGGAATTCATTCAGGTTTTCTTTCTGGAATTCATGCAGGCTTCTTCAGGAATTTATATAGAAATTCCTCCAGAAGCTCCTCCGAGAATTCTCCGGGAGGTCCTCTAATGATGATGATGATGGTTCAGCTACATACCCCTACAAAAGTTACAGGTAGACGAAATTTGTCTATAAGATAAATTATCCAAGATTTTTTCCGAGAATTCTTCTGGTAGTTTCGCTGGCAGTTCTTACGGGGTTCCTTTAAAAATTCTCCCGGGAGTATCTTCAGTAATTCCTCCGGGAGTTCCTCCGAGCATTCTCTGAGAGTTCCTCCGGGAACTCCACCGGCAATTTATCCGGGAGTTAGCTGCAAATTTCTCCTGAAGTTCTTCCGATAGTTTCTCTTTTCTTATAGATTTACAAGTGAAATTATGGAGCGAAATCGGAGGATTTCCGTCATTAATTTCAGAAGAAACTTCTGGTGGAATTTCGGGAGAAAATTCCGTATGTATTCTTGAAGAAACTGTCGAACATTTCCTGAAGGAAATGCCGGAATTTTTTCAGGAAGAATAGCCGAAAAAATTTCTAGAAGTAAAACTTAGAGAGAAGAAAAGAAATCTTCAAGAAATTTCCTCATGAATTTTCTAAAAAAAATAGTGACGGTTTTCTAGATCTGGAGGAATTTCAATTACATGAGAAGGTTTTTCGAACGATTTTCAATGGAATTTGTGAATAACTTTACGGAGGAATTTAGAATTTCCCAGGGGAGCTTCTAGAAGGATTTCAAGGAGAATTCTTGAGCCCGAAACGGTTCCTAATAAGTTTTTGGGAATCTTTCCACCCCCCTGCCACAATTAGGCTATGCCCTTACTAATTACCACCCCACTTTCTCTGTAATCGTCTTAATATGTGTCCCCATTTTGATGAAAATCGGTAAAGGGGTTGAGATACCTGGATACCTACCTACCTACCTGGTTGAGGTGTTAAGAAGCTATACTAAATTGATCGTTTTTAACAACACCAAGCCCCTTTTCCAATGACCATCCCATCTCCACTACAGTCGTCTCCTTAGGACAAAGAATATATGTTTCGAATTTGGTGGAAAACGATCAAGAGGCTCGGAAGTTATACTGAACTGATCGTTATTATCCTATATGCGTCTCCATAGGACAGAGCAGTAGATTCTGCAAAAGGTCGTGATTGTCACAAGACAGAGAGCAAAGCGCCTTTTTCTATCTCAGGCGACCAAATGAAAGTAAATCATTATTATTACACATCAGCAGGTTTGTTCCTGACCCAACGAAGTTAGGTGAGGAAAAATACAACCGTACAAAAAAAAACCAGAATAATCCACCTAGCGGTGATGGTGCCTTTCTCGTGTATTATAAAACAAGAAAACACATAAGAATTACAAGAAAAGCACATAAGAGAGGTCAAAATTGCACTTTAGGAAGAAAGATTCAGCTATTTCCAACAATTCACATTTATTTGCGTTCATTTCAATGCATAGCAACAGCTTTTGAAAAAAAAAAAATTTTCGATTTTGAAATTTATTTTTTCCGAGAGGGGACCTATGGGAAAAATGGGGAAAAATCAATCAGTACATTCAAAGTTAATTGCCTATATGCCGGGTATTAAGCCACCCGGAGTGGAAATTAATTACTATGTCTGAAACTTGATTATGCATATGTACAACATGTGATAGATTTAGTTCGGAAAAGGTATTGGAGGGTAACCGCCCCTTCGGTGGGGTTTGATCCCACGACCCCAGTTCGCATGACAGGTGCTTTCCCTACTAAGCTACGAAGGACCTCCGTCGTCCTGATCCTATGCAGGAACTTTTTAAAGCAGCCATGGTCAGACAAAACCTATGATAGGTGGTGTGGAATTCCGCTGGCAGCTTCAGCGGAATGACCAGCCGAATAATCGGCTGCGTCATTGGTAATTGCACGGAGCTACCTACCTACTTACCGATGTGTCCGTGCCTGGTGATGGTTGATTGACGAAAGAGGACCGTTGCTAACCTACCACCTTGTCGAGCTCGGTGACGGCAATGCTTGCTGTAATGGCACATGATCCGATGCGCATGCGTATGGCGCATCTCTCGCATTAGACAACACATGGCCCACAGGTGGAAATTGACCTGACGATACTTCCTACTAACGCAATTCGACACATCTGGAATTAGCCTGTGGCTCCAACGACCTTTGACTGCGGTGCCCAAGCTCTCTGCCATTTGAGCAACGAGGCTGCTTTCTTGGCACGTCGCACTTGCACTGAGTCCCTTTCGTTAAAGCACTCCAATTCTTTCTCTAGGATTATGTCAATCGGCATCATCCCAGTTTTAATGCACTCCGCCTGATATTATATGGTACGATATGCGTTTGCGATTCGTAGACACATCAGCCAGTGCACTCTGATAAGTTTCTTCACGTTGTACTTGGCATTTAGTGGTACGACCCATGATGACGCAGTCGAGGAAACATCAACCTATCAACCTACGCATCTGACTGTGCACCGGCGATCTGTTGCGCATCATTTGTGATAAAGCCTTTATCGCAAATGATGCCCGTTGTCATGCATAATCGACGTGGCTCGTGTAATTGAGCTTATCGTCGATCATCACACCCAGATACTTTAATGACCTCACGGAGTTGACTGTGCAGGTCATTACTCTCATTCTCGCTTGCTGTAACCCATGGCGGTATTGCACTACAACGACCTCGGTATTGTGAAGTGCAAGGGATAACCTCCTCGAGTTGAGCCATTCCTCGATTCTGCCAATCGCATACGAAGCCTTCAGTTCGACTTCAACGAGAGTGTCACCCGTCTCCTCTAGCATGTCGTCATCTGCGTAGCCTTCTATTTATACACCGGCCGGGAAACTTAAGCGTAATACTCCGTCATACATGATATTCCACAGAACCGGTCCGAGGATCGATCCCTGTGGAACACCCACAGATACTTCTATTGACTGCTGACCGGTGTTGATGTTGTATATCAACACCCTATTCTGAAAACAACTTTTCAGTATCCCTCAAGCGATGCAGGGAGTTAGCTATAGCTGCCCAGCTAGCATCGTTAAACGCATTCTTTACACCAAGTGTAATCAATGCACAGTACCTAATACCTCGCCCATTCAAACCACGCGCTACCTTTGCCGTATCCGTTACCGACCAAATTGCTTCGATGGTAGAACGGCCTAGTTCGACAATCTATTCAGGATCAACCTCTCTAGCAATTTCCCAGCTGTGTCGAGTAGAAAAAATGGTCTATATGCCGAAGAATTTCCAGGGCTTCGGCAATAGCATCAATTTCTTCCGATTACAACGGTCTGGGAAGTTTCCTTCATCTAGGCATCGTTGGAGGCATCTGGATAAGCAAGAATGGCGTGCTTAAGGACCAGGTTGGGAATACTATCCAGGGCTGGCGCCTTATTGAGCTTGAGTTTTCTTGCAGCTACGATAAGCTCCTCGTTAGTATCTTGGTATTTGTCCCTTTCCCTTACTAACTGTTGATAATAAGATGATATCGATTGTAAATATCATTAAGATTCTCGGCTCCGTTAAGTGTTATATACGCATGAGCCTGTCAAATAAATACAATAGATAAAAAACCCAGATTAATCCACCTAGCGGTGATGGCGCCTTTCTCGCGCAAAAAGGTAATAAATGTAGCCTTTACGCTTACACCTCGATGATGTACAAGAAAGGCAAAACAGTTACACCATCTAATGTTATGATAGAAAATTTACACTAGTAGACGGCAGATGGCGCTGCCGAAAGTTTCTCGAATTTCCTATGTTGGAATTTTGACTTTCGGACAATTTCATAGTACTATGAAACTGAACGAAAAGCATACTTACGCCTAAATGCGTGCATCACAAGCATCTTTATAGTACGATGAAACTCTTAATGGGAAGCCACGGATAAAATATTCATAGATGCAAGGCATTTTTCATAACACATTATTGTTCTATGTGACTATGTCTCATCACTATTTTAATATTCTCTATTTTTTGCAATTTGCAATTATTATGAAATTCAATAGTGATCAACAGCGTTTTAGTCTCTGTCGGATGCAACTTGTTGCAAGAAAATCGGTTAAGAGTTTCTATGTGAAAATTTGGCTAATGTTTTTTATGGCATTTTGTGCACACACACACGCACACACATACACACACACGCACACACGGACAGACAGACATTTGTTCAGCTCATCGAGCTGAGTCGAATGGTATATAATAGTATGGGTCTCCGGGACTTCTATCAAAAGTTCGATTTTGGAGTGAAATGATAGCCTTTCGGTACAACTTAGTTGTACGAGAAAGGCAAAAAGCTCCTCGTTAGTCACTTGCGGTACCACATCCACTGACTCGTACGATGTAGTGGGCCAGTTCAATGATTCATGTTTCGGAAACAAGCTTTCTACTATTCTGGCTAACATCTCTGGGGATCTCTCTGGAGGCGTGTTGTTTGTCCTAGCCAGCACTATCCCATATGCATCCCCCCATGGGGTGTCATTGGCCATCCTGCACAGCTGCTCAAAGCAGGCTCTCTTGCTCCATTTTATCTCGTAGTTCAGAGCTATGCTCGCTGACTGGAATACCCGGCGTCTATCAAACCTTTCAGCATCTAGCACTTCGCAACTTTCTTTTAGCTCTAAGACAGGTTCTACGGAGATGGAGCACCAGTACACTGGTTGTCGATTACCGGAAGGTTTGGTCCTTCTTGGCATCGTTATGTCGCAGGTACATGTTAGTGCCTCGGTTAATTCTTCGCCACTTAGTCCTGTAGTCCGACTTTCCCATCGTAGTGTCTTCTTGGTTAAACTATGAGGTACGTCATCCTGGATCAGTAGTACCGATTATCAATGTAGTTCCTTTGCGTGTTTAACCGACCATAAAACGTACTTCCCGATGGTCACTGGAAGTATGCCCCTCATGAACCTTCCAGTATGGCTCCATCAACCATCCCGCGCTGCAGAAGGTCACATAGATACATGAATCACCGTTCGGTCCCCTGAACGTTGGCACTTGGCTTGGTTCAGCAGAATTACGTTTTGAATCGCGGATTCCTGGATCTCGACATTGTACTGATCTCTCAGTGCGTCTACCACGTCTCCGGTTACCTCATCCAGGCCCTTGCACTGGATGTACGAAACTGGCACTAACTTGGACCCCATTTACCAGGACCTCCTCTGTCAACTTTTTATACTCAGAACTCTTCTGACCAGCATCCCGCTTCAAGACGAGAATCATCTCGCCTTTCCGCGTTCGACGGATGCAGTTAACATCTCCTCCTAGACTAGAGAGCTTTTCGTTGCATCTCATAGTCTTCAAGACGTCGGCGTAGCTTTTATCGTCAGTCTTGACGATAATCGCCTCACCTCTGTCTTTTCGCTTGCCACTGCCATTGGAAGGCGCACCCTTTTTCTCACGGGCTCTTCCCTTCTTAGCAATGGCCTTCTCCGCCATTTTCCGCAATCCTTGCGACTTGTTGACGACTCCGCTTCGCCTTTTTAGGATTCACGACATCCGTCCACGGCAGGTCCTCCTCCCGGCGATCCTCAGTTACCCTCTTTAGAGGAGTCACTGTTTTCCGTTGATCCTTTGGGCCGACTGTTCGCCCACTCCTCTCCGGGCGAGTTTCCGCATCTCTCCTCTTAGGCGGTGCTATAACCCTTTTAGTTACATACAGGTCCGCTGCCTGCGTGATCTTACTTAGCCTCGGAGTTGCATCGCTGATGGCCATCCGCTTTCGCAGTCTGACTCTCCGTCAACCGCTTCCTCTCAGTAAGGAGACGAATCTCCGATTCGGCCATCTTTCTGGCCTTCACCGCCTGGCTCACCGAAGTCGCCTCAGTGAGAATGCGTATTTTGTGTTCCTAGAGCGCAGAGGGTGAGTACGGCCTGTTTCAGATCCTTACTATAGTTGACGCAGGTATCCAGAAACGTCGGTAATTACCTCCTTTCTCTGGCCTCCGCTATTCTCGTGGTTAGTCATCACCGAGTTTATGACCTTGGTCAGAGTGGAGACGTCCATTTTTACGTCGACCGGCACCTCACCTGAACCACCACGGCCATCATCTTCGCCTCCTCCCGGCTTTGGGGTGAGCGATTAAGGCCACTTCGTCTAGGGTCCTCCTTACCGCCAGACACCGCTCCTTCGTCTACTTTTTTGATTTAGTTGAAAGAATCGTTGCTGTTGGACCCCCCTTGTGACTGCAGTCGAATCCTGCTGGTGTAGTCGCCTTCGCGATCCCATGGTTATCCATACATACCTTGCGGCATGCAGGGAGGCCATGCGATAGTTGACACTTTCGTGTTCAGAGCCAGATCAGCGCTAGTCAGGAAAGAGCATCTGAGCCTACTCCCACTCAGTTGGTAAACTGAGTGGCAAGATTGTACCGCGTGCTACAAGGCCCACCCACGGTTTTATGGGACGGAAGAAAGCCTGACTATTAACCCATTTGCCGCATAGAATTTTCAGACTACCAGCCCTCGTTTCACAATATTGCAATATTCAAAAACATAGTCCAATAACATACATCCAGTTAGGATCAGGATGTTACTGGATTTAACACTGCTGTACCGATGCTGATGCTGTGCCGATTGTGAATTTCTGTGAAAAATTTCTTATTATCAATGGATTGTTTTAGTTTTAGTCTATTTGTATCCCAAGCAGCACAAATTGTTTCACTACTGAACATTTCACTGTGTTGCAACTATTCGGAAAGAAACAATCTTTGCGTATGTGCCATCAAATATAACTCTCTTGCAATCTAAAAAGCGCAAGAAGTGGAGCCTACGGAAACATCATACGATTGCAGTAAAATTGCAATAATGTTGCGAAATACTACAGCGGAAAAAAATAAAATAAAAATATGAAACTGGATTCGATTTATGGATCTTGTGATTGATAGTCCTTCACTCTACCACAGCACCATTCAACACTTCGAAGAGTTTGCATGTTGACTCACCATAAAAAAACATACTATTATGAAGTTTTGTACTTGGGTTTCCTGTTACTTGATTGCACCATCACAGGAAAAAAAATGTGAGTTGTCAAAACGTTGAACGATGCTAAATTAAACATGAAGACACATTCAACTAATCTGCAACTTAATTTAAACAAAAAAATAAATTTTGAAAGACGCATTGAAGTTACATGGTAAAAATTACGCAACTTAATGATTTTGTTTCGTGTTTGCAACATGAAGTGCAGTATTCTTTGTTTGTTTGTTTCCAAATGTCAAACACGTACTGGATTGCAATTTTAATGAAACATTGATCACAATTCGAACGTTTTTGACATCTTGATGCAACTTTTTCGTGCTTTGATGTTTTTCCAATGACTTTAATGAAGCTTTTGCTTTTAGAAAGATGTTGCAAGTGCTAGTTGGGATGGATAATTAGAATTTTGAATGGTTTAGAAAAAAAATGACCTTCAATCATCCAAAATACGTCACCATTGGCCGCCAGATCATCACAATGTTCAATGAAGTATCGATTTCACTATTCCACTTTATGTTTCACTACATAGCATCTCCTTTCTGTCTGTTACATTGCCGCCTTGCAACATGGTGTCCTTATACTCTTTTATTCATAGTTGTTTTGCTGTTACCATTTTTACAATCGCATCTAAATCACATTGCCAGTTTTTTATGTCCAGTAAAGTCGAGAAAATTTCCAACCCGAAAGGTAGTTAAATTATAGCCAATTATCAATAATATGGGAATCAATCGCGTTATATTACATACTAGCAGACCCGACGAACTTCGTTTCGCATAAAATTGATTTATTCTCTGATTAGATCTCGAGTTATGAAGAAATTGGTGTTTCATTTGTATGGGAGCCCCCCTTTCCAAAGCGGGGAGGGGTCTCAAACCATCTTAAGAACCATCCCCGGGCCCAAAAACCTCTGCATACAAATTTTCTCGCCGATCGGTTCAGTAATTTCCAAGTCTATAAGGTTCAGACAGACAGAAATTCATTTTTATGTATATAGAAGAAGAAGAAGAAGAAGAAGAAGAAGATTATCATTGACCGTTATTGGGTCGGGTCAACTGTTTCTCACAAATATTTTTCCGGGGCTGCTTATAACGACAGCGTCCTTCAAACTCGTCAAGGATATTAATGATCGCAGTGAACCAAACTAACTTCCTCCCGCCGGCCGTGATTTCGTCCCTCCAAAACCGTCGCGTCACTGGAATCATTGTTGTCATTCGGCGACAGTAGCGCTCGAGCTATTTTTAGCCATTCACCACCACATCCCCATGATGGAACACACCTCTTTTTGTGCGCGCGAAATAACATTGAAACTTGTGTTCATTGACTGCTCTTCGGGCTCTTCGGAACCATCCAACTAGCGATGTCCTTGGTCGAGCGCTGCGCTGATGCTGGCAGCTGTAAGAGGTCTTTTGCGTTTTCACATTCTGGCCTTTCCTCTTTCCAAGAACCATCCCTGCCGACCATTAGCGAGCGTAGGATGAATTGCGTCGTTAGGATACTGTGTCAAAAATTTCCCATAATCAGCGCCATCACGGACCGCCTTGGCGCCGCCACCATTAGATGGGGAAAGGATGTAAGCTGGCTGTTATGTGGGTGTTGGTATATTTATGAATGACGACATTCGGCTCAATGGGCAGGAGCCGAGATTGAATGGATCAATTTCGGTGCTTGGCCTGGGGTGTTGTGGAGGCATATGGAAAGGTGTGTCGGTGTGGTTATATATCTTGAGGTATTTGTGGGCACGTGTCCGAAGTGGATGTTTATCTTATTGTTATTGGAGAGCATCCGAAGGGAATTACAAAATTGCTTCTATTCAGGACGTATGGAAGTATAATATTCGGATTTAACTATAGAAAAATATGTTTTTCGTTGTTCTAGCTCTTTTTGTATTTTAGTTTAAGATAAACTTTATGAAGTTTATTATGAAGTAGACATGCAATGTAGTGAAAGCGACCTAGCTTCACTGAAAATGCTTTAGTCTGCCTGTTGATATACCTCCACTGAAAATCTGTTTTTAAGTGAAAATAAAAACTCGCGTAAATACAGAAATCCGAGTAAATCGCAGAATTCTGCGTAGGAAACGCAAAAAACAGAAAAAAAAGCAACCTTAGTCTATTTTGCCTTTCTCGTATACTATTTTTGGTTAATTTTGAAGAGAATTTTGGAATTTCGTATATGATTAAATTACACTATTAAAGAATGGATTTGAAAATTCGAATCGATGAAGGCTTATTAAGGGTCTGTATACGAACTACGATTCAATTTTTCTTCAGACAACAGTTTCATTCTTTAGACGTCAGCTGGAATACATAATCACGGATCATGGAATCATGGAACATCACTAATTACCTAACGTGGAGCCAGCAGAGAGCCAACGTCTTTGTAATGCGGAGGTTCGTTTTTTCAATTAGTTCATGTTGATTTTTAGGTTTTTGTTTAAATGTCTTTTACAGATCAAGTGTTTGACCGTGAGCCCTTTATTTTTGTGTTGTGTGCATAGATTTTTTTTAAATATTTAAGTTTATTTCGCATCAAAGAACATTCCTAAAGCTTATCATGTGACAGGACTTCTACGCTACTGACACTACGTTTGATAACCTCAATAGGAACTAGCGACTTAATTGCTGGTTGGTCCTCACCCGAAAAGGCGCAACGAACCCTAAATCTTTCTTTACAGTCACCAAAGCGTTCTTGAAATGTTTTCATCCCGGCCAGACGGAGGACCTCATAAGTTCATGTCCTGGGAGGAGGGTTGAGGATTATCCTCAGGAAATTGTTTTGAACTCGTTGAAGTTTCAGATGATGAGTTTTGGCACAGCTTTCCCAGTCCGGCATGTCGTATTCGATCACGGGGAGGATGTAGACAGCAAGCTTATTTTTCAGGGACAATGACGACCGACGCGATGGTTAGTAGTTAGTAGTTTTGACAATACGTTACACTTTGTCACCGTCTTGTCAATCTGTTGTCGGAAAATAAGTTTGCTGTCGAGGGTCAAGCCAAGGTAGTGCCATTGTTCCCAGGCGGAACACGTTTGAGGGATTTTGAATTGAGGAAGATGATGACCTGGGTCTTCGCCGCGTAATTTTAATATTCCAGCTGGTGAGGTGTTCTGTCAGGGCGTCCAGGCCTCGTTGAAGTGTTTCTATTAAGCCTCTGATCAATCTACCTTTGTAGACGATGGAGGTATCAGGAGGTTCTGGCATGTCGGAGGTGAACAGGTTGAAAAGCAGGGTCCCGAGGATACTGCCCTGGGTTGATGTCCTGCGCATTGAAACTCGCCGATGAATAGTTGTTGATGATTTTTACCAGGTAGCTGGAAAGATTGAAGCGTTGTAGTGTGTACACCAGGCCATCATGCCATGCATTGTCGAATGCCTTCTAGACAACGAGTAAGGCCATGGCAGATATTTTTGAAACAGACTTTTTCCTTCTGATGTCGTTGGCATCTCGGTTCAGTTGGTGCACGGTGGATCGACCGCATCGGAAACTGAAAGAGCTCCTCGAACAAGATGTTGTGATGTTCGGCAGATCCAAGTAGCCGGCCTTTTCAATTTTCAAATAGCTGATAACTTTTTGGAGAGGAATGATCCTTCCCAGGCTTCCGGATGGGAATGACTTTCGCTGACTTCCAGGACGATGGGAAATAGTTGAGACGGAGACACTACTTAGGTACTTAGGTACTCAATAACGGAGCACTTATGTATTTGAGTTCGAGATTCAGAATGCTGTCGAAACCTGAAACCTTAATGTTTTTCGATGAATTGATTTAGGCCATCGATTCGCCAGCTCCTTGACTCCTCCGAAAAGTCCGTGTGGACTGACAATGTTTTGTCCAATGGGACCAAAGGTGGAATGGGCCGAGGCTTGGATTTTAGAATTTTAGTTTTTTTTTTCCAGGATGGCTTAGTGCGGTCTGGGAGGATGCGGATTATATTGGAGATGTCATTATTTATGAGGTCCTCCATTCGGGCCTGGATGATTTTGGTCATGCGATTGCAATATGTATTAAACCAGTACGTTGATACTGCCTGCGAGACGAAGGTCCGTGAGAAACATCGAAAACACTAATCCTATATAAGGCATGCGTAGTTAATTAGTGTACGTACAGTCTCCTAGGATTGTTGAAGAAAATAGAAGCTGTATTGTTATCATCTCGTCCTTACACTTTCCCTTCCTGTAATTTTCAAAACAAACAGGAACTGTTGGTTTTATGTTTCACGGTTTGGTAATATCACTCTTTTAAATAAAATAGAAAATAAAATAGAGCTTTACAACATATAAATCCACATTAGTAATGATAAATGTCTGGTTCGGTCATCGAGATTATTTTAATTAAATAGCGGAATAGCGGATCTAATTGGTGAGTGATTTTTTTTCCACATAACAATAATAAATGTATTTCGAAAACATACAGGAGCTAAAATTAAACTATCTACAAAAGGGCCAAACCACGATGATATTATTCAGTACCAGTGTTGTAAAATGTAATTTGCATGTCATTTGACTAATTTGACCTAAATAGCTATTGAAGTCCGATTCATTCAATAATTTTCAGAACATGCCTAACGCCTGAATGGTGCAATATTTTTGAATACCTCAAATATAAATTCTCTTTGAAACAAAGTTCTTCGAAATTTATTGAAATGAATTTCAATGACATTTACAACAGTATTCAGTACTATACGATGGTAACAAATGATTATCTTTAAATGTAATGGCTGATAATCTGGATAACTCTGACATCTTCGACAGTCACAAACGAAGCCGTTTTGATAGTATATATACGCCTATGCCGCCGAGTACCGCCGCCAGGATGAACTTAAGGACCTTGAAAAGTATGCAGCATATTTTCTGTAAAGAAAAGAAACCATATATTTAGTAGGCAAAAAACATTGTCTATGCTCACAAAAACCAAAATCTGATTTCATGGTTTACGTATATTAGATTACTTTTCATTCTTTTTGTCCTAGCATTTCACAATCTTTTATTTATTAATTTTTCATGGATGTTACAGTAATGCCAGAAGCGTTCATGCTCAAATCCAAGCGCATCTTTTTCATATCGTTATGATTGTATGATAATCGCCAGAAAACCATTCCCCCTTTTTCTCAACACCGTTTCATGATGTAAATTATTTATGAAATGTAGGTACCTATCTAAAATGTTTCAAAATTCCATTTAATGGAGATTAACGAACTCCAATACAACGACGAGCTCAAATCTAAATTTCAGAAAGAAAACATCTCTTATCTCAGCACTTTTTAAGAATAAATGCAGTAAAAAACTAGGACTCAATTTTGGTCCCCGTTTGCGAAAACAATATTCGTTGATTATTGGAGAGTAGACAACAATGTTTCTCATTAAATTCACGTAGAAAAAAATGAATTTTTGAACGCAATTCAATCGTGTTTAGTTTTTCTCTGAAATTTTTTTTTGTGTGTTCTGGAAAAATGAGAAATAACTTTGATCATTTTGAAAACATATAAAAAATGATAAGAAAATTATGTTGAGCTTTTTAGTGGAATGTTTTCACCTGTCATAAGACGAGTTTAACCCGTTTCGGTCTGACCTAGAAATCAAAATTGAAATAACCCGTGTAGGCTCATTTTTCGTCCGATTGCCATGAAATTTTCAGGGAAGAAGCGTCATCATGTCTATTTTTTGGTACATGACTTGATTTGACCATGGTGCCAACCCGGCCGGATTTATTAAGGAGGGTCCTGGGTCAGATGCAGTCAAAAACGGGTCATTTTTTTAAAACCATTGATAAATGAACGAAAGTGACTAGAATGCTGATGCAAACGTGGTCAATCATCATTTACCAGCATCAGAAGTTAGTTCTGATACATTTGAATCACCAGGACATGGTTCCGGATGTTCCGGGAACCTGGTTCCCTGGGGTATCCCTGGGGTGGCGGACACTTTTCAAGTGGACACAAACCAGTCTTGCGACATATCAAACTTCATGGTTTTGGAAGAGAATCCTAATAGATGAGTTTTTGGGGGGTTTTGGACACATTGGCCACATCCGGAAGTGTTCCCGGGAGCCTGGTTCCCTCAAGAAAGTGGACAAATTTCGATTAGCACCGAAACGCATCTTGCGACATATCAAACTCCATGATTTTGGAAGACAAGTTCAATAGATGAGTTTTTGCGAGATTTTGGACACATTGGCCACGTTCGGAAGTGTTCCCGGGAGCCTGGTTCTCTCAGAAAAGTGGACAAATTTCGATAAGCACCGAAACCCATCTTGCGACACATCAAACTCCATGGTTTTTGAAGACAAGCTCAATAGATGAGTTCTTGAGAGGTTTTGGACACATTGGCCACGTTCGGAAGTGTTCCCGGGAACCTGGTTCCCTCAGGGAAGCGGACAAATTTCGATAAGCACCGAAACCCATCTTGCGACACATCAAACTCCATGGTTTTGAAAGACAAGCTCAATTAATGGGTTTTTAAGAGGTTTTGGACACATTGGCCACGTCCGGAAGTGTTCCCGGGAACCTGGTTCCCTCAGAGAAGCGGACAAATTTCGATTAGCACCGTAAACCATCTTGCGACACACGAAACTCCATGATTTTTAAAGACAACCTCAATAGAAAAGTTTTTGAGAGATTTTGGACACATTGGCCACATCCGCAAGTGTTTCCGGGAATCTGGTTCCCTCAAGGAAGTGGACAAATTTCGATTAGCACCGAAACCCATCTTGCGACACACGAAACTCCATGATTTTGAAAGACAAGCTCAATAGATGGTTTTTTTTAGAGATTTTGGACACATTGGTCACGTCCGGAAGTGTTTCCGGGAAATTGGTTCTCCCAAGAAAGTGGACAAATCTTGCCTAGCACCAAAACCCATCTTGCGATATATCAAACTCCATGATTTTGAAAAGCAAGCACAATATATGGTTTTTGACATATTTTGGACACGTTGATCACGTCCGAAAGTGTTCCCGGGAGCCCGGTTCCCTCAGGGAAGTGGACACATTTTGATTAGCACCGAAAGCCATCTTGCGACCCATGAAACTCCATGATTTTGAAAAACAAGCTCAATAGATGAATTTTTGAGAGGTTTTGGACACATTGACCACATCCGGAAGTGTTCCCGGGAGCCTGATTCCCTCAGGGGACCGTACAAATTTCGATTAGCGACGAAACCCATTTTGCGGCATGTCCAATTCCATGATTTTGAAGGACAAGCACAATACATGGATTTTTGAGAGATTTTGGACACACTGGTCACGTCTGGAGTGTTCCTGGGAGCCTGGTTCTCTCAGCGATGCGGTCAAATTTTGATTGGCTCCAAAACCCATCTTGCGACATATCAAACTTCATTATTTTGCTTGACTTTCAAAATAAAGGAGTTTGTTACGTCACAAGATGAGCTTCGGTACTAATCTAAATTTGTTTACTTCTTCGAGGGAACCAGGTTCCCAAGAACACTTCCGGACGTTGCCAATGTGTCCAAAATCTAAAAAAAAATCATGTATTCAATTTGTCTTTCAAAATCATGGAGTTTGATATGTCGCAAGATGGGTTTCGGTGCTAATCGAAATTTGTCCGCTTCCCTGAGGGAACCAGGCTCCCGGGAACACTTCCGGACGTGACCAATGTGTCCAAAACCTCTCAGAAACTCATATATTGACACATCAAACTCCATGGTTTTGAAAAACAAGCTCAATAGATGGGTTTTTGAGAGATTTTCGACACATTGGCCACGTCCGGAAGTGTTCCCGGGAGCCTGGTTGCCTTAGGGAAGCAAAGAAATTTAGATTAGCGCCGGAACCCATCTTGCGGTATGCCAAACTCCATGATTTTGAAGACAAGCTCAATAAATGAGTTTCTGAGAGGTTTTGGGCACATTGGCCACGTCCGGAAGTGTTCCCGGGAGCCTGGTTCCCTCAGAGAAGCGGACAAATTTCGATTAGCTGAGAGAACCAAGCTCCCAGGAACACTCCCGGACGTGGCCAGTGTGTCCAAAATCTCTCAAAAATTCATGTATTGTGCTTGTCTTTCAAAATCATGGAGTTGGACATGTCGCAAAATGGGTTTCGTCGCTAATCGAAATTTGTACGGTCCCCTGAGGGAATCAGGCTCCCGGAAACACTTGCGGATGTGGCCAATGTATTCAAAATCTCTCAAAAACCCTTCTATTGAGCTTGACTTTCAAAACCATGGAGTTTGATGTGTCGCAAGATGGGTTTCGGTGCTTATCGAAATTTGTCCGCTTCCCTGAGGGAACCAGGTTCCTGGGAATATTTCCGGATGTGGCCAATGTGTCCAAAACCTCTCATAAATTCATCTATTGAGGTTGTTTTTTAAAATCATGGAGTTTCATGGGTCGCAAGATGGGTTTCGGTGCTTATCAAAATTTGCCCACTTCCCTGAGGGAACCGGGCTCCCGGGAACACTTTCGGACGTGATCAACGTGTCCAAAATCTGTCAAAAAACCATATATTGTGCTTGTTTTTCAAAATCATGGAGTTTGATATATCGCAAGATGGGTTTTGGTGCTAGGCAAGATTTGTCCACTTTTTTGGGACAACCAATTTCCCGGAAACACTTCCGGACGTGACCAATGTGTCCAAAATCTCAAAAAAAAAACCATCTATTGAGCTTGTCTGTCAAAATCATGAAGTTTCGTGTGTCGCAAGATGGGTTTCGGTGCTAATCGAAATTTGTCCACTTCCTTGAGGGAACCAGATTCCCGGAAACAATTGCGGATGTGGCCAATGTGTCCAAAATCTCTCAAAAACCCTTCTATTGAGCTTGTTTTTCAAAACCATGGAGTATGATGTGTCGCAAGATGCGTTTCGGTGCTTATCGAAATTTGTCCGCTTCTCTGAGGGAACCAGGTTCCCGGGAACACTTCCGGACGTGGCCAATGTGTCCAAAACCTCTAGAAAATTCATCTATTGAGGTTGTCTTTAAAAATCATGGAGTTTGATGTGTCGCAAGATGGGTTTCGGTGCTAATCGAAATTTGTTAGCTTCCCTGAGGGAACCAGGTTTCCGGGAACACTTCCAACGTGGCCAATGTGTCCAAAACCTCTTAAAAACCCATTAATTGAGCTTGTCTTTCAAAACCATGGAGTTTGATGTGTCGCAAGATGGGTTTCGATGCTTATCGAAATTTGTCCGCTTCCCTGAGGGAACCAGGCTCCTGGAAACACTTCCGAACGTGGCCAATGTGTCCAAAATCTCTCAAAAACTCATCTATTGAGCTTGTCTTTCAAAATCATGGAGTTTGATATGTCGCAAGATGGATTTTGGTACTAAGCAAGATTTGTCCACTTTCTTGAGGGAATCAGGTTCCCGGGAACATTTCCGGATGTGGCCAATGTGTCCAAAATCTCTAAAAAAAACCATCTATTGAGCTTGTCTTTCAAAATCATGGAGTTTGGTGTGTCGCAAGATGGGTTTCGGTGCTAATCGAAATTTGTCCACTTCCTTGAGGGAACCAGGTTCCCGGGAACACTTCCGAACGTGGCCAATGTGTCCAAAATCTCGCAAAAACTCATCTATTGAACTTGTCTTCCAAAATCATGGAGTTTGATATGTCGCAAGATGGGTTTCGGTGCTAATCGAAATTTGTCCACTTTCTTGAGGGAACCAGGTTCCCGGGAACACTTCCGAATGTGGCCAATGTGTCCAAAACCTCTCAAAAACTCATCTATTGAGCTTGTATTTCAAAATCATGGAGTATGATGTGTCGCAAGATGGGTTTCGGTGCTTATCGAAATTTGTCCGCTTCTCTGAGGGAACCAGGTTCCCGGGAACACTTCCGGACGTGGCCAATGTGTCCAAAAACTCCCAAAAACTCATCTATTAGGATTCTCTTCCAAAACCATGAAGTTTGATATGTCGCAAGACTGGGTTGTGTCCACTTGAAAAGTGTCCGCCACCCCAGGGATACCCCAGGGAACCAGGTTCCCGGAACATCCGGAACCATGTCCTGGTGATTCAAATGTATCAGAACTAACTTCTGATGCTGGTAAATGATGATTGACCACGTTTGCATCAGCATTCTAGTCACTTTCGTTCATTTATCAATAGTTTTAAAAAAATGACCCGTTTTTGACTGCATCTGACCCAGGACCCCCCCTTAATAAATCCGGCCGGGTTGGCACCATGGTCAAATCAAGTCATGTACCAAAAAATAGACATGATGACGCTTCTTCCCTGAAAATTTCATGGCAATCGGACGAAAAATGAGCCTACACGGGTTATTTCAATTTTGATTTCTAGGTCAGACCGAAACGGGTTAAACAATCCCATTGAATTCCACCACTTAATTGTATCTTGACAGATACGTATTTCGACCTCAACAGTAAGGCCGTCTTCAGTGTCTCGTACTTGACTCGACTTGGACTGTTGAGGTCGAAATACGTATCTGTCAAGATACAATTAAGTGGTGGAATTCAATGGGATTGTTTAAACTCGTCTTATGACAGGTGATACTTATAAAAAATATTTGGTGGCCCGCCAGCAGGTTTTAATTCTAAATTGACCCGTGGCTTGAAAAGGTTGAGCAGGCCTGTTTTAGGCTAGTGTGACCAGACGTCCCGCGTTTCGTAGGACGCTGCATTTTTCAACTTCATTTTAAAAAGTAATATTAATTAATGCGGCAACATAAATATTTTTACATATTTTCTTGGCAAAATTCTATGCGCAATACACTTTTTTCGTGTAAATTTCCAAGCCAGTGACGTAATACAGATAGGCGTCCCGCGTTTCGCAAGACGCTTGCTGGTCACATTATTCTAAGCGAAAAAAGTTAATTCAATACGTTAAACAATGAAGAACACGTAAAAATCATGCAACGATGCAAATCGAATCATGAGCGATTCTCTGGACCATGATTCTGATGGGATTTGACTCACGCATGATCTGAATAGCCGATTAGATTTGAGAATTTGAGATTTTACCAACACTGGGATGTATAATTACTGTTATATCAATTTGTAACCACGCTCTTGTAACTGGCGAGGGTGACCCTTAAGGACCCTTTCCATTTTCTTTAATTCCTCTATGAGCAGAACCAGCCAAGGGCTGAATCCTAATAAATTAATATATATATATCAACACTGGGAGGATATTAGTTCTGGAGAAAAACATTTATTGAGTAGTTTAGAATTTTCCATTGCTGGCATCCAACTGGTAGGAAATTAAGGAACATTGGCTTATAGAATTGATATGAAAACTATTATTATTATTTTTGTCTGTATTTTAGAGGCTTTCAGCCCTAGGCTGGCTCACCTCTTTAAAAATATGAAAACTCCTTTTCATTGAAATCATCCTAATTTTTGGTTCGGAAAGTTCTGCTGAGAAACACAATATTTGTCTGGTGTTTTTATGCAAATCCGTCTCGCTATGTGCTTGATCAGGGTGTCTTCTTCTTCTTCATTGGCATTACATCCCCCACTGGGACATTGCCGCCTCGCAGCTTAGTGTTCATTAAGCACTTCCATAGTTATTAACTGCGAGGTTTCTAAGCCAAGTTACCATTTCTGCATTCGTATATCATGAGGCTAACACGATGATACTTTTATGCCCAGGGAAGTCGAGACAATTTCCAATCCGAGAATTACCTAGACCGGCACCGGGAATCGAACCCAGCCACCCTCAGCATGGTCTTGCTTTGTAGCCGCGCATCTTACCGCACGGCTAAGGAGGGCCCCAGGGTGATCAGGGTGTCTACTCATCTGTAAAAATAAAATTCCCTGTTTTTTCCAGGTGTTTTACATTAATTTCCAGGTAAACACAAACGTGCCATATTTATACAGATTTTAGCAGCAAAATAATCAATTCAAAAAAGTAAATATCGCGAAAAATATTTTTAAGAATTTTTTGGTAGCCTCACATAAACAATGTTGTAAATTACTTAAGACATTTCTCTAGGAATTCTTTCGCAAGTTCATCCAGAAATTGTTTGGGCCATTCAATCAAAATTCCTTCAGGAATCACATAGGAAATTTCTCCAGGTATTCCTTTGGAAATTTCTCCACAGATTCCATCTAAAAATCCTCCAGATTTGAAGAATTGTTCAGAACTTCCTCCAGGATTTAATTTGATAATTTCTTTGCTAAAACTTAAAAAAACATCTCAAGGAATTGTTTCGGAATTTTTTTTAGAGATGCATTTGGCGGTTACACTACGCTTTTTTTTAAACTCCTTTAGGTGTTTGCTCGAAAATGTCTTGTGAAAATCCCTCGAAAACACCCTTATAATATACTGCAGATTTCTTCAGATATTCTCCTGAATTTTTTTAGGAACATCTTCGGAAATTTGGTTAAGAATTCGTTCGGAAATTCCTTTGAATCTTATTTCACTTGTTTTTTTTTTAAAGAAACTTAAGAAAACTTCTTAAGGATATGTTCCGGAAATGTTTGTGAATCTCTTCTGGAAATCCTTCAGAACTTCTTACGAAAACTTCCTTAGGAAATGTGTTTTTGTAAAAATATGAGATTACTGGGTCCATGACGTTAGGCATAATAGCTTCTTTATGTTGTGGGCTGTTTTTGAGGAATTTTATGCTTAACATCCTTTATGTCTAACGTCCTTATATTTGTTCGCGTGACCAACATCTAGTTTTTTCTAGTTTGTGACCAACATCTAGTTTGCTTGGACCTAGCAGCCAAGGTAACGATAATATCAGTGTCAAACGGCCAAGTTATAGCCTATTAAGATTACGCTATTCATGATCATAAATATCATGATAAACAACAACCTGATGCCATCCCCATACATTCAATTTTCTTTTTCTGCTTTAATACGATATTTATAACGATAAATAATCAAAATCGTCCGGAAATTCGTTTTGAAATTCCTCCGGGAATTCTTTTCGGTTTTTAATTCCTCCAGAAATAATTTAGAAAATTGCTAATCATTCTTATAGACACTCTTTTAGTGATTTCTTTGAAAAATTCCATGGAAAACTTATCCCGAAATTCCTTCGGAAGTTCCACCAGGAATTGCTTTCGAAAATCCTAACTAATTTAGTATTTTTTACTATTTATCAATTCCTATAGAATTTCCTAGGGAGTACTCAAAATAATTTACATAGTAATCCCTTTTTTTCCTTGTCGGGTATTTTTTATCACTGCGACCATTTTTTTGATCTATTCCCCTTTTTTTTCTAGCTATGCCACTATGGCGTATCGCTATTGGGAGTGATCGCCATTTTTTGATTAACAGCTTCTCCCCAACACGGCTCAGCTTTTCGAATGAAATGCACCACCGAATTGGGATTTGTTCTACCAAGCTCAAGTGGTTCTATAAGCCCCTTGGTGAAGAACTTTCGTCTTGTTCGAAAAATTGCCGGACAACAACATAACAGATGATCCGAGTCTTCTTTTTCTGTGTCACAGAAGCGACATAAATCATTTTTAAGTTTCCCTATAAGCTTCAAATGATATCGACTCGGACAATGACCTGTAATGAGACCCATATAAGTGCTTAGGTCTCTTTTAGATAATTCTAAAATGTTGCGAGTCATGGAAACATTTGGAGTGATAAAGCGTTTCGATTGCCTGGCATTAGTTGCGTTCCTAAAATTGGTTTTGGATACCTTCAGCTCCATACGAAGAGAAAAAGTTGGTAAGTTGCAAAAAGGTTCCGGTCCTGTGAACCGACTTGATGATCCGAGTCTCGCCAGCATATCGGCTTTTTCGTTACCATCTATTCCACAGTGTCCTGGAACCCAATATAGATTGACTTGGTTCCGACAAGACAATTTTTGGAGGCACTGAATGCATTCCCAAACTTGTTTTGAAGTGCATGTTGCCGACTTTAGAGCATTCAAAGCAGCTTGGCTGTCGGACATTATGCAAATCATTTCCAGGCATTTTCCAGGTTTTTCCAGGTTGTAGACACCCTGTTGATTTAGCATCTTCCGAGCTCTCTACTATATATTATCTTCGTTTGACGTTGAGCGACGTGTCCAGCCCACCGTAGTCTGCCTTATTGTATAAGCTTAACAATATCCAGCCCGTTGTACACCTGGCACAACTCTTGATTCATGCGACGCCGCCAAATGCCGTTATCCTGTTTACCGCCGAGTATTGTCCGCAGCACCTTACGCTCAAACACTCCGAAAGCTCTCCGATCAGCCTCTTTTAACGTCCATGTTTCATGGCCGTATAAAGCCACCGGAAGAATCAGAGTAGTATACAGCGCGAATTTTGTCTTCGTTTGCAGACTACGGGACTTAAGCTGGTTACGAAGTCCGTAATAAGCCCTATTTGCAGCTGCAATACGCCTTTTCACCTCACGGGTAACATCATTATCACACGTCACTAATGTTCCAAGATACACAAATTCTTCTATCACTTCAAATTTTTCACCATTTCACTACCACCACCACTAACTCACATTAATTGCCAGCGACGATGTACTTCGTTTTGCTGGTATTGATCGTGAGTCCAATCCTCGCTATCTCCCTCTTAATAGGCAAAAAACCTCTTCCATGGTACGGCGATCAATCCCGATAATATCGACATCGTCCGCAAATCTCAGGAGCATATGCGATATTGTGATAATGGTACCGCCTCTTTGCACACCAGATCTCCTAAACGCTCTCTCGAGCGCTATATTGAACAGTAGATTCGAGAGTGCATCACCCTTCTTTAATCCTTCTAAGGTAACAAATGATGTCGATATTTCATCCGCAACCCTTACACTTGATTTCGATCCGTCCAACGTTATACGAATCAGTCATATCAGTTTCGCCGAAAAACCATGTTCTAGCTCAATTTGCCACAATTCATTCCGTTTCACTAAATCATACGTCGCCTTAAAATCAACAAACAGATAATGTGTCTGCAAGTTGTACTCCCGGAATTTATCAAGGATTTGTCTCAGGGTAAACATTTGATCCGTCGTTGATCGGCCCTCACGAAAACCTGTTGGTATTTGCCGACGAAGGACTCTTCAAGCGGTCTCAATCTGTTGAACGGAATACGGGACATAATTTTGTATGCCGAATTAAGGAGGGTTATTCCTCGGTAATTGGCGCACTCCAGTCTGTGCCCTTTCTTAAAGAGAGGGCGTCTTCCCATATTTTCGACATAACATGGAGCAGAACTTCATACAGTTGCTCACTGCCATGTTTGAGAAACTCAGCCGGGAGCTGGTCCTTTCCCGCAGCCTTATTGTTTTTCAGCTCTTTAATAGCTTTACTAACCTCATCTAGTGTAGGTGACTCCACAGCTTGTCCATCGTCGCTAATATTTATGCTGTTCACCGATGCACTATCACTTCCACTATTCAACAAAGTCTCGAAGTGTTGCTTCCCCCTGGCAGGTACCCGACACCAACATCCGGCTTCTGGCAACGTTCTTCTCGTCTGTCGCTCTTTGACACTCCACATCGAACCAACCCGTCATGGGTCGCCTCTGTGCCTACCACTTCTCGTGCTGTTGTGCTCACCGCTCCATGGATATATCCAGTCTATAGAATCCCATAGATCGTTGATGTTGTCGCTAACGTTGGTTGTACTTATTCATTCGTCTAGCGATACTCAGTCGATACTCCTTCCGCCGACAATCGCTGGATATTGTAACGCATCGTTCGCTGCGATCTTTCGTTCGATACAGTTGACAACCGTTATCGAATTTTACTGACAACGAGGTAGGGGGCCGTCCAGAAACCACGTGGTCATACATGGGGGAGGGGGGTTTGGAAAATGACCACGATAAGCCACATGGGGGGAGGGGGGTGTTGCTCTCGAACCACGTGGTTTTATTTACACGAAAATCTTTTGGGGAATAACAATAGCGGTGTAAAAAATACAAATCATTAAAATTTAATGATTTAATCATTAAACTCAAAGCACATCTTAGGGCCGATGCTCACTTAGCGTCTTTTCAACTCACTGTTGAAAAGACGTAGGTGTGCATCGAGAAAAACCGGTAAGGCAGCGTCGGTCGTAACGCCGATGCATATCTGCGTTATTTGACTATCTTAGCCTTAGATCCTTTTTCCATAAAAAAATAAACGAAAAAACAGGTTGCGATTCAGTCTCAGTTTCCACAAAAAAAAATGAAAGGAAAAATGGAAAAATATTTTTAAAAAATTTCGCCGCAGATGGTTTTTGGCATCACGCCGCCGACACTTTTGCATCAGCGTACTGCAGCCACAAATTTGAAAAATGTTCATGTTTTTACAATAATCCAAGAAAAAACTACAAAAGAATTTCTAGTGGATATTCAGGAAAAATCCAGTAAAGAAATTTCCTGTAAAAACTTTGACATTACTTCATACAATCCTGATAAAGTGCTGGCATTCAGAATGATTTTTGAACAATTCTCTCTGAAAAATTTTGCTTGGAAATTTAGCAACAAATTGTTAATGAAAAAAAAAACAAAACATTTCCAGTGTAAATTCCGAAAAATTTTCCTTAAAACTCCGAAAAAAATTCCATGTGAATTCTGTCTGAAAACTCAAAACAGTCCCGTGGGAAATACATATAATTTTCGGTGGAAAAAAATGTTCATATTTTCATTTTTTTACATTCTAATGAATTTCTTCGACAAGTTCTTTCGAATATTCACCAGAAATTCTTCTTCATTTCCAAAAGAGGTTATTCGAACATTTTAAGGAGTGCACTTCAAAACGTTCAGCCTCCAGTTAGCTTTGCGAGCAAAGGCGTAGGGTTGCCAATCCGGAGATGACGAGTTCGATTCTCGTTCCTGTCTAGGATGTTTTCTGGTGGGAAACATTCTCGATACCCTAGGTATAGTGAATCCATCGTACTTGCTACACAAGATGTATAATCGTGCAATGGCTGGCATATAAAAGCTTTCAATTTATAACTGAGGAAATGCTAATAGAATATACTAAGTTGAAAAGCAGACCAACTTCTAGTTGGAATATGGAGCCATAGAAGAAGAAGAAGACTTCTAATTTTTTTCCAAAATTTCATCGGGAATTCATTCTTCTTCTGGAAGTCATTTTGATTTCTTTGTAGGTTCAGCTAAACATTGCTTTAAGTCTTTACCATGCAAAATGCACAGGAAATGATTTAGACATTTTAAGGAATCAGAAAATCTTAAAATTTTTGGTTTATTTTTTTAAGGAATTCTACTGGAAATGCTTCAAAAGTACAACCTTTACTACAACCGTACTACAAAAGTAATTTTTTTTTCGATATTTCCACTTGTAAAAACATCGTAATTTCCTCGGGAAATTCATTATTGGTGTTTCAGGTGAACTATTTTCGATTTTCTACTGGAAAATCTTAGGAATTTCCATCGGAAATATTTTGGCATATTCCGAATAATTTCTTTTGGAAATAAAAAAACTGTAGAGAATGTCTAAGAATTACTTTTGGAAAACGAAAAAAAAAATCCATTGGAAATTTAGAAGAATTTCCTTTGAAGATTCATTTAAATTTCCCAAGACTTTAAAAAAATCTTTAGAGATTCTGTAAAAAAAGTAAGCTGGATTTTTTTTTAATTTGTACTGGAAATTCTTCGGAAGTTTATTAGAATTTTCATCGTAATTTTTTCCCTTGCAACTCCAGAATAATTAGTCTTGAAAATTAAGAAAATCTTAGAATTTAAAATTAATCCAAGCAATAAATATAGGCAATAATTTAGGCTTAAGAAGCCTAGTTTTTATGATATTGATTAATTAGGATAGATATTGGCTTTACACAAAAAATATGGGAGCTAAAATTTGACTGACCCTGAAAACTCAGATATCCGAAACTTTGGAAAGATTTCGACTCTAAGAGCAAATGAAGTTGAAATGTTTGAATCATTCTAAACACTCAGATAAGATGGGTCATCCTGAACGTTAAGCCAGTGATTAATATTCAGGAATACGAGATGCTCAAGGTACTCCAAAATGCTCTCAAGTTCAGCCCACGATACTGGTAGATATTTTGCAATGTCCTCATCATCGGTATATACCCAATCCGATGAAATAAGCATATGATCCTAATTTCCATTAACATGAGATCCAAGAGACAAGATACCCAAAATTATCTTGAGTCAACATCAAGTTTCACAATGACTATGAGGTTTGTTCCCAAACTTTTTTTGTAGGGCCTTAGAAGCACTGGGTTCACGGACTTGAATGATTAAGTAGTTCAAACATTACGGCTTCCAGGACGTTTTGTATAACCTAAAAAGTCTGTAGTAGCTTGTATAAATAATAATTGAAGTCATATCCACCCAATGGACCTACTGGGACATTATATGATCCAAACTCCAAAATAATAATTGGTCTATAATACATTCATTCCTCTATGAGTCGCTTATAAAAGGACCATTGACTGAAGCATATTCGAGATGTGGAATAGAAGTTCCTTGGATAATTATTCGAAAGAACCATTTGAGTGACCGATAAAATATTTTTAGTATGGCATCATTATTGGCTTCCACAAGTCGACATCATAAAAAAAATTTCAATGAAGAATTAGAAATTTTGAGAGATGAGCCAGCTCTGGATTGCAAATCTCTTTAATAGAGAAAATTAGAAATTTTCAATAATAAAATAGGAAATTGCCAATAAAGAAATCAGGGTATGAGTATTAAATAAATATAGAATTACTACAAATAATGCAAAATTTCCATGAGCAGTTGAAAATTTTCCACAAAACAATAATAAAATAGCACTTGTAAATGCAAAAATTGCAATTATGAATTAAGAATTTTCCATAAAGAAATCAAAATGTTCCACGGAAAATATTGTAATTATTTATTTTTAATATTGATTTATTTATGGAATGTTTGTATTTTTTCCGTGGAAAATTTTAATTTTTTATGAAAAATTCTTTTTTTATATTTGCTGTTTTTGGTTTTAGAAGTGTTAATTTATTTTTGTTTTGTGGAAAATTCTTAATTGTTTATGGAAATTTTGCATTATTTGTAGAAAACTTAATATTTTTTCATTGCTCATACCATAATTTCTTTATTGGAAATTTCATAATTGTAATGGAAAATTTTTAAATTTTTTTAGGCTGGGTTTTTATTTCAGTCGATATCGTATCTTAGAACATCGACTCATGTAAGGTCTATTGTAGCTTGTGAAAGTAATAAATGAAATCGCATCGCATCGGATGCTTAGCGATACACGGATACATCGTTCAGGACTTGGTTGATCGGGTCGTTTCAAAACTCCGTAACATCATGTCTTATGATTACATAAATATTTGTAGATATTCTCAACGTAGGATATTTTGTTTCTTAACATAATTTTTGATACCTTCGAGGATATGTACTTCAGAGCAGTTTGGCCTATGACACCCGAAAAAAATACGACTTTTCAGTTCTTTCTATACTAGTTTCGGCAAGATCGAGTGGGAAACCCTAAATATGTACGTCAAATCCTTTTTACATCGTCCTGAAAGGGTTAAATGCCAAAATATAACAATAAATTCTAGAATACCAAAAGAAACCCGAAGATATTAAAGACTGTAGATTTAGAATGAAAACTTGCATTTTAAGCCAAAACTGTATAATTCAGGCAACGGAAAATAAAGGATATTGTGTTACAGTTCTGATAAGAATCATAGAATCTTGGCATAATGAAGAGAGTTTTGATATTCTGAATAAAACTTGTATGTCCTGAGAAAAACCTATTAATTTTGTAAGGTAAACTAATTTGATGATTCTGAAAACAATACTGGAATTTCTACATGAATGCTACTCAAAAGAAACAACAGTAGGGGGTTTTTTTTTAAACTAATTTTATTTGCTAATTATCTAATACATGCATTCATCTCTTAGACTAGGTGTTCCGTGTTTTCTAACACTATCATGCTTATTTGCTATGTTACGCTTTTAGTTATTATTAATACATTTCAATTGCCTCTGGCAGTTAGATTTTTTCCTCTGGTTGAATTGAACCATGTAGGAATTACAATGTTTTCAACTTAAACTAAACTTAACCTATTTTATACTAAGGGTACAAGGAGTTAATCGTTGCAATAGAAGATTGCAACGATTTTTGTCTAAAATTGGAAATTATTTTGTTGGACATTTGTTGCAATGTCTCAATATTAGAAATTCTATGAAGTTCATTGGTACTATACCACGGAGGCAACTTCAGAATCATTTTCAAAATTTTATTTTGAATCAGCTCTGAAGTGCCTTCTTTCTGGTATTGCAGCAACTAGCCCATATTGGCACAGCATACAACATGGCAGGTCTAAAAATTTGTTTGTAAATCAAAAGTTTGTTCTTAAGACAAAGTTTTGATTTTCTGTTTATAAGTGGATATAGGCACTTAATATATTTGTTACATTTGGCTTGAAGGCCTTCAATGTGATTTTTAAAAGTTAATTTGTGATCTAGCAGAAGTCCTAAATATTTAGCTTCGCTAGACCAATTAATTAGAACCCCATTCATAGTGACAATATGTCTGCTAGAAGGTTTCAAATAAGAAGCTCTCGGCTTATGTGGGAAAATTATAAGCTGAGTTTTGGAAGCATTCGGGGAAATTTTCCATTTTTGCAAGTAAGTGGAGAAAATATCCAAACTTTTTTGCAATCTACTACAAATGACACGAAGGCTTCGCCCTTTGGCTGAAAGGCCCGTGTCATCTGCAAACAAAGATTTCAGGTAAGTCAGAAGTAAAAATGTTATACAAAATGGGCCCCAGTATGCTGCCTTGGGGGACACCAGCTCTTACAGGTAATCTATCAGATTTAGAATTCTGATAGTTTACCTGCAGTGAGCGATCTGATAAATAATTTTGGATCAGTTTAATGATGTACAGAGGAAAATTAAAATTCATCAATTTTACAATCAAACCTTCATGCCAAACACTGTCAAATGCTTTCTCTATATCAAGAAGAGCACCTCCAGTCGAATATCCTTCAGATCTGTTGAGCCGAATTAAGTTCGTAACTCTTAATAACTGATGAGTGGTTGAATGCCCATGGCGAAAACCAAATTGCTCATCAGCAAAAATAGAATTGTCATTAATATGAACCATCATTCTATTTAAAATAATCTTTTCAAACAGTTTGCTTATTGAAGAAAGCAAACTGATTGGGCGATAACTAGAAGCCTCAGCTGGATTTTTGTCCGACTTTGGCGTTTTTCCATTTATCTGGAAAGTATGCCAATTGAAAACATTTGTTAAATAAATTAACCAAAAAGGATAAAGAGCTCTCAGGAAGTTTTTTGATAAGTATGTAGAAAATACCATCATCACCCGGGGCTTTCATATTTTTAAATTTTTTAGTAATAGATCTCACTTCATCCAAATTGGTTCCCAACGAAGGGTCAAAAACATTCTCTTGATTGAGAATGTCTTCGAAACTCCGTGTAACCTGATCCTCAATTGGACTAGTGAGACCTAGACTAAAATTATGGGCACTCTCGAACTGCTGAGCAAGTTTTTGAGCCTTTTCGCCATTTGTTAATAAAATTTTATTTCCCTCTTTAAGCGCTGGAATTGGCTTTTGAGGTTTTTAAGAATTGTTAATTTCCAAAAGGGTTTCGAACTGGGATCCAACTTCGAGACATTATTCTCAAAGTTGGTATTTCTCAGAATAGCGAAACGTTTTTTAATTTCATTTTGCAAATCTCGCCAAATAACTTTCAACGTGGGATCGCGAGTTCTTTGGTATTGCCTTCTTCTCACATTTTTAAGACGGATCAGTAGCTGAAGATCGTCGTCAATAATAATGGAGTTGAATTTAACTTCACATTTCGGAATTGCAATGCCTCTGGCTTCGACAATTAAATTTGTCAAAGATACGAGAGCATTATCAATATCACTTTTGGTATCGAGAGGAATATCAACATCAAAATTCCTATCGATATACGTTTTATATAAATCCCAATCAGCTCTATGATAATAAAAGTAGAGCTGATTGGATTTAATGGCTTCTTGTAAGATTTCAAATGTCACAGGAAGGTGATCAGAGTCAAAGTCAGCATTAGTTACCAATTGGCCACACAGCTGACTTGAATCAGTTAAAACCAAATCAATTGTCGAAGGTTTTCGAGTGGAAGAAAACAAGTTGGTCCATTGGGATATTGAATAGTATAATATCCCGCAGAACAATCTTCAAATAAAATTTTACCATTGGAATTGCTTTGAGCATTATTCCATGAACGGTGTTTGGCATTGAAGTCACCAATTACGAAGAATTTTGATTTGTTGCGAGTCAGAATTTGAAGATCAACTTTCAGCAAATTCTTTTGCTGCCCATTGCATTGAAAAGGCAAGTAGGCTGCAATGAAGGAAAATTGTCCAAAATTTGTTTCAACAGAAACTCCCAAGGTTTCAAAAACTTTGGTTTCAAACGAAGAAAATAATTTATGTTTGATACGTCTATTAATGACAATGGCGACCCCACCACAGGCGCTGTCAAGACGATCATTTCTGTAGATAAAATAGTTTGGATCTCTTTTAATGGAGAGCCCTGGTTTTAAATACGTTTCAGTTATAATGGCAATATGCACATTATGAACTGAAAGGAAGTTGAATAATTCATCTTCCTTACCCTTTAGAGAGCGGGCATTCCAATTTAGAACTTTCACACAATTATTTGGATCCATTGAAACGGAGTCCGATAACAATTTTTTGTGTGTACTTTATAACAACCTGAACAGCTTCAGGTATGGTATTTGCTTTGAACATTGCATCAATCATGTGATGCAATTGTTCAGTTAAAACATCAAAGTCGGAAGCAGACATGCTACCTGATTAGGCAACATGACCTCTATTCTCCGTTGGGACATGGGTATAAACCTCATTTTGAGAAGAGAAATTTTATCTACCAGCAGCGATGTTTGCATACGTAGGTACATTGGAAAAATTGGAATTTACTGAAGTGCTTGCCACTCGTTGAGGAGCGGCAAAATTTGTTGGTGAATTGTGGTGGGTATGAATTGCTCGACCGGTAACTGGTTTCGAAATTTGAGCGTTTGTAAAATTTCTACCCGTCGAATCTGGGATCCGATTGGAATTTCCCGTCATCAATTTTGCACGGGAATTCAAAACTTTTTTTGCGTGAAGGGCATTCCTGGAAATTGGATTTATGATTGCCCCCACAATTTGCGCACTTAAATTTATTGGAATCTTCTCTCACAGGACATGCGTCCTTGGCGTGAGAGGTTCCACCACAAATCATGCATTTAGCATCCATGTGACAATGTTTGGTTCCATGACCCCACTTTTGACACTTACGGCACTGGGTGGGAATTTTGGAAATTTCCCCCAGGCCTGCGGAAATGTTCCCATGTAACACGGACATGAGACATAATACAGGCCTTTTCCAAACTTTTCATATTATTTAGTTCACTTTTGTTAAAATGAACTAAATAAAATTCTTGAGAAATGCCCCTCTGGGAAGTACCAGAGTGGGATTTCTTTTTCATCTTAATTACTTGGACTGGTGAAAATCCAAGTAATTGAGAAATTTCAATTTTAATCTCGTCCAGTGATTTATCATCACTGGGGAGACCTTTCAAGACGACTTTGAACAATCGCTCAGTTTTGTCGTCGTATGTGAAGAATTTATGGCGCTTCTCAGTTAAATACTGAAGTTGCGATCGTCAAAGGATCCCGGCAAAACGCGGCAGTCACCCTTCCTAGCGATCTGAAATGAAACCTTGATCCCCTGAAGGTTACTCAAGATTTCATTCCGAAAGCCAGAAAACTCGGCAACAGATACCACAATTGTCGGAATTCGTTGTTTCTTCGCATGAATCGAATCACCTGGGCTAGAGGTAGACTCGATCTTCTCAAATTCGTCATTAATCAAATCGAACTGATGCGGTCTGTCAGCAAATTCCCTTGTTGGTCGTTGCACATGATGGGAGATGGCAGTGTCGTTCTCCGCACGCCATTGACAGACTCATAAAACCTCCGCATATCGTTCTGCTCCATTTTTTCCTGCGCCTCGCTAATCACTTGTTCTTCATATTCTTCCTTCTTTCTGCGGTGGGTTCGTTTTTCATCTACTCTTGCTTCCTTGTACTGGTCTCTATTCGACCGACACCAACATCCGGCTTCTGGCAACGTTCTTCTCGTCTGTCGATCTTTGACACTCCACATCGAACCAACCCGTCCTGAGTCTCCTCTGTGCCTACCACTTCTCGCGCTGTTGTGCTCACCGCTCCATGGATCGACTCCCATAGATAGTTGGTTTTGTCACTAACGTTGATTGTACTTATCCGTTCGTCGAGCTTCTGGCAGTTGATCGAATTTAACTGACAACGAGGTAGTGATCAGAGTCAGTGTTCGGACCTCTGAATGTCCGCACATCGATAACATCCGAGTAATGGCGCCCATTCACCAGTACATGGTCTATCTGGTTGCAATTTTCACTATTTGGGTGACTCCAGGTGTGCTTTCGGATATTCTTTGGCCATCTCTCTGGCAGTAGCGAAATTTACTAGCCGTAGGCCGTTGTCTACGTTGTTGTTTTATCAAAACATTCCTAAAACGGGTCCTTCACAACTTTACTCCATGGGTTTTCCGTATGACTGAGGCCTTTCTCCAGATATTTCTGGAGTAATGCAGCACAAATTTTGTGATTACATTTTATTCCAAGAACCACAAATTGCTTGTACAACCTTTGTACCTAGTCGAAGGACCTTTGGTTACGCGTGTAGACTCTAAGGCCTTACTTCTGAAATTTCTTGGATAACGTAGAACATATGCAGTGATCACATTCTATTCTAAGAACCGCAAAGAGCATGTGCCACTTTTGAACCAAGTCGATAAACCTTTGGTTAGGCGTGTAGACTGTAAGGTCTTACCTGTGAGCAGCCCTGCCGTCCTTCTTAGTCACACTTGGTCGACAACTAAGAAGCTTTGCCCAAATCCAAAAATTTCTATTAGTCTTTTTAGGCTATATGTGTGCATGTGAGCGTGTATGTGTGTACAAAAAATAGTGTGCCGTACGTCCGAACACCTTTACAGTCTCTTTAAAATGCTCCTACAGGTGCGGATTCGCACTGCTACCGCCCACATGGGTCTCAATGATGCACTGTTGGTTACTATCAACCCCCCCAAAGCCAACATTTTGCGCTCCCGCAGGTGCGGTTTCGCACTGCTACCGCCCACATGGGTCTCAATGATGCACTGTTGGTTACTATCGACCCCCGACAAAGCCAACATTTTGCGCTCCCGCAGGTGCGGTTTCGCACTGCTACCGCCCACATGGGTCTCAATGATGCACTGTTGGTTACTATCAACCCCCCCAACGCCAACATTTTGCGCTCCCGCAGGTGCGGTTTCGCACTGCTACCGCCCACATGGGTCTCAATGATGCACTGTTGGTTACTATCAGCCCCCCCAAAGCCAACATTTTGCGCTCCCGCAGGTGCGGTTTCGCACTGCTACCGCCCACATGGGTCTCAATGATGCACTGTTGGATACGGCGACCCCCGAGATCGCCACCCTTTCGCGCCCCGGCGCGCGCGGGTTCGCACTGCTACCGCCCACATGGGTCTCAATGATGCACTGTTGGTTACTATCAACCCCCCCAAAGCCAACATTCTGCGCTCCCGCTGGTGCGGTTTCGCTATACCAGCACCCAGACTGGTCCCAGTTTCGTATTGGAAGTATTGATTAGTTCCCTAAAATCCCATTTTCAAACCGCATTAAAAAATAGTTTATTTTGGGATATTTGGGTCATACAGCCCTGCCGTCCTTCTTAGTCACACTTGGTCGACAACTAAGAAGCTTTGCCCAAATCCAAAAATTTCTATTAGTCTTTTTAGGCTATATGTGTGCATGTGAGCGTGTATGTGTGTACAAAAAATAGTGTGCCGTACGTCCGAACACCTTTACAGTCTCTTTAAAATGCTCCTACAGGTGCGGATTCGCACTGCTACCGCCCACATGGGTCTCAATGATGCACTGTTGGTTACTATCAACCCCCCCAAAGCCAACATTTTGCGCTCCCGCAGGTGCGGTTTCGCACTGCTACCGCCCACATGGGTCTCAATGATGCACTGTTGGTTACTATCAACTACCCCAAAGCCAACATTTTGCGCTCCCGCAGGTGCGGTTTCGCACTGCTACCGCCCACATGGGTCTCAATGATGCACTGTTGGTTACTATCAACCCCCCAAAGCCAACATTTTGCGCTCCCGCAGGTGCGGTTTCGCACTGCTACCGCCCACATGGGTCTCAATGATGCACTGTTGGTTACTATCAACCCCCCAAAGCCAACATTTTGCGCTCCCGCAGGTGCGGTTTCGCACTGCTACCGCCCACATGGGTCTCAATGATGCACTGTTGGTTACTATCAACCCCCAAAGCCAACATTTTGCGCTCCCGCAGGTGCGGTTTCGCACTGCTACCGCCCACATGGGTCTCAATGATGCACTGTTGGTTACTATCAACCCCCCCAAAGCCAACATTTTGCGCTCCCGCAGGTGCGGTTTCGCACTGCTACCGCCCACATGGGTCTCAATGATGCACTGTTGGTTACTATCAACTCCCCACAAAGCCAACATTCTGCGCTCCCGCTGGTGCGGTTTCGCTATACCAGCACCCAGACTGGTCCCAGTTTCGTATTGGAAGTATTGATTAGTTCCCCTAAAATCCCATTTTCAAACCGCATTAAAAAATAGTTTATTTTGGGATATTTGAGTCATACAGCCCTGCCGTCCTTCTTAGTCACACTTGGTCGACAACTAAGAAGCTTTGCCCAAATCCAAAAATTTCTATTAGTCTTTTTAGGCTATATGTGTGCATGTGAGCGTGTATGTGTGTACAAAAAATAGTGTGCCGTACGTCCGAACACCTTTACAGTCTCTTTAAAATGCTCCTACAGGTGCGGATTCGCACTGCTACCGCCCACATGGGTCTCAATGATGCACTGTTGGTTACTATCAACCCCCCCAAAGCCAACATTTTGCGCTCCCGCAGGTGCGGTTTCGCACTGCTACCGCCCACATGGGTCTCAATGATGCACTGTTGGTTACTATCAACCCCCCCAAAGCCAACATTTTGCGCTCCCGCAGGTGCGGTTTCGCACTGCTACCGCCCACATGGGTCTCAATGATGCACTGTTGGTTACTATCAACCCCCACAGCCAACATTTTGCGCCCCCGCAGGTGCGGTTTCGCACTGCTACCGCCCACATGGGCCTCAATGATGCACTGTTGGTTACTATCAACCCGCCCAAAGCCAACATTTTGCGCTCCCGCAGGTGCGGTTTCGCACTGCTACCGCCCACATGGGTCTCAATGATGCACTGTTGGTTACTATCAACCCCCCAAAGCCAACATTTTGCGCTCCCGCAGGTGCGGTTTCGCACTGCTACCGCCCACATGGGTCTCAATGATGCACTGTTGGTTACTATCAACCCCCAAAGCCAACATTTTGCGCTCCCGCAGGTGCGGTTTCGCACTGCTACCGCCCACATGGGTCTCAATGATGCACTGTTGGTTACTATCAACCCCCCAAAGCCAACATTTTGCGCTCCCGCAGGTGCGGTTTCGCACTGCTACCGCCCACATGGGTCTCAATGATGCACTGTTGGTTACTATCAACCCCCCCAAAGCCAACATTCTGCGCTCCCGCTGGTGCGGTTTCGCTATACCAGCACCCAGACTGGTCCCAGTTTCGTATTGGAAGTATTGATTAGTTCCCCTAAAATCCCATTTTCAAACCGCATTAAAAAATAGTTTATTTTGGGATATTTGGGTCATACAGCCCTGCCGTCCTTCTTAGTCACACTTGGTCGACAACTAAGAAGCTTTGCCCAAATCCAAAAATTTCTATTAGTCTTTTTAGGCTATATGTGTGCATGTGAGCGTGTATGTGTGTACAAAAAATAGTGTGCCGTACGTCCGAACACCTTTACAGTCTCTTTAAAATGCTCCTACAGGTGCGGATTCGCACTGCTACCGCCCACATGGGTCTCAATGATGCACTGTTGGTTACTATCAACCCCCCCAAAGCCAACATTTTGCGCTCCCGCAGGTGCGGTTTCGCACTGCTACCGCCCACATGGGTCTCAATGATGCACTGTTGGTTACTATCAACCCCCAAAGCCATCATTTTGCGGTCGCGCAGGTGCGGTTTCGCACTGCTACCGCCCACATGGGTCTCAATGATGCACTGTTGGTTACTATCAACCCCCAAAGCCAACATTTTGCGCTCCCGCAGGTGCGGTTTCGCACTGCTACCGCCCACATGGGTCTCAATGATGCACTGTTGGTTACTATCAACCCCCAAAGCCAACATTTTGCGCTCCCGCAGGTGCGGTTTCGCACTGCTACCGCCCACATGGGTCTCAATGATGCGCTGGTGGTTGCTATGAGCCCGCCAAGGCCAACGTTTTCCGCTCCCGCAGGTGCGGTTTCGCACTGCTACCGCCCACATGGGTCTCAATGATGCGCTCGTGGTTACGATCAGCCCCCCAAAAGCCTACATTTTGCGCTCCCGCAGGTGCGGTTTCGCACTGCTACCGCCCACATGGGTCTCAATGATGCACTGTTGGTTACTATCAACCCCCCAAAGCCAACATTTTGCGCTCCCGCAGGTGCGGTTTCGCACTGCTACCGCCCACATGGGTCTCAATGATGCACTGTTGGTTACTATCAACCCCCCCAAAGCCAACATTTTGCGCTCCCGCAGGTGCGGTTTCGCACTGCTACCGCCCACATGGGTCTCAATGATGCACTGTTGGTTACTATCAACTCCCCACAAAGCCAACATTCTGCGCTATACCAGCACCCAGACTGGTCCCAGTTTCGTATTGGAAGTATTGATTAGTTCCCCTAAAATCCCATTTTCAAACCGCATTAAAAAATAGTTTATTTTGGGATATTTGGGTCATACAGCCCTGCCGTCCTTCTTAGTCACACTTGGTCGACAACTAAGAAGCTTTGCCCAAATCCAAAAATTTCTATTAGTCTTTTTAGGCTATATGTGTGCATGTGAGCGTGTATGTGTGTACAAAAAATAGTGTGCCGTACGTCCGAACACCTTTACAGTCTCTTTAAAATGCTCCTACAGGTGCGGATTCGCACTGCTACCGCCCACATGGGTCTCAATGATGCACTGTTGGTTACTATCAACCCCCCCAAAGCCAACATTTTGCGCTCCCGCAGGTGCGGTTTCGCACTGCTACCGCCCACATGGGTCTCAATGATGCACTGTTGGTTACTATCAACCCCCCAAAGCCAACATTTTGCGCTCCCGCAGGTGCGGTTTCGCACTGCTACCGCCCACATGGGTCTCAATGACGCACTGTTGGTTACTATCAACCCCCCCAAAGCCAACATTTTGCGCTCCCGCAGGTGCGGTTTCGCACTGCTACCGCCCACATGGGTCTCAATGATGCACTGTTGGTTACTATCAACCCCCAAAGCCAACATTTTGCGCTCCCGCAGGTGCGGTTTCGCACTGCTACCGCCCACATGGGTCTCAATGATGCACTGTTGGTTACTATCAACCCCCCAAAGCCAACATTTTGCGCTCCCGCAGGTGCGGTTTCGCACTGCTACCGCCCACATGGGTCTCAATGATGCACTGTTGGTTACTATCAACCCCTCAAAGCCAACATTTTGCGCTCCCGCAGGTGCGGTTTCGCACTGCTACCGCCCACATGGGTCTCAATGATGCACTGTTGGTTACTATCAACCCCCCCAAAGCCAACATTTTGCGCTCCCGCAGGTGCGGTTTCGCACTGCTACCGCCCACATGGGTCTCAATGATGCACTGTTGGTTACTATCAACCCCCCCAAAGCCAACATTCTGCGCTCCCGCTGGTGCGGTTTCGCTATACCAGCACCCAGACTGGTCCCAGTTTCGTATTGGAAGTATTGATTAGTTCCCCTAAAATCCCATTTTCAAACCGCATTAAAAAATAGTTTATTTTGGGATATTTGGGTCATACAGCCCTGCCGTCCTTCTTAGTCACACTTGGTCGACAACTAAGAAGCTTTGCCCAAATCCAAAAATTTCTATTAGTCTTTTAGGCTATATGTGTGCATGTGAGCGTGTATGTGTGTACAAAAATAGTGTGCCGTACGTCCGAACACCTTTACAGTCTCTTTAAAATGCTCCTACAGGTGCGGATTCGCACTGCTACCGCCCACATGGGTCTCAATGATGCACTGTTGGTTACTATCAACCCCCCCAAAGCCAACATTTTGCGCTCCCGCAGGTGCGGTTTCGCACTGCTACCGCCCACATGGGTCTCAATGATGCACTGTTGGTTACTATCAACCCCCCAAAGCCAACATTTTGCGCTCCCGCAGGTGCGGTTTCGCACTGCTACCGCCCACATGGGTCTCAATGATGCACTGTTGGTTACTATCAACCCCCCAAAGCCAACATTTTGCGCTCCCGCAGGTGCGGTTTCGCACTGCTACCGCCCACATGGGTCTCAATGATGCACTGTTGGTTACTATCAACCCCCCAAAGCCAACATTTTGCGCTCCCGCAGGTGCGGTTTCGCACTGCTACCGCCCACATGGGTCTCAATGATGCACTGTTGGTTACTATCAACCCCCAAAGCCAACATTTTGCGCTCCCGCAGGTGCGGTTTCGCACTGCTACCGCCCACATGGGTCTCAATGATGCACTGTTGGTTACTATCAACCCCCCAAAGCCAACATTTTGCGCTCCCGCAGGTGCGGTTTCGCACTGCTACCGCCCACATGGGTCTCAATGATGCACTGTTGGTTACTATCAACCCCCAAAGCCAACATTTTGCGCTCCCGCAGGTGCGGTTTCGCACTGCTACCGCCCACATGGGTCTCAATGATGCACTGTTGGTTACTATCAACCCCCCCAAAGCCAACATTCTGCGCTCCCGCTGGTGCGGTTTCGCTATACCAGCACCCAGACTGGTCCCAGTTTCGTATTGGAAGTATTGATTAGTTCCCCTAAAATCCCATTTTCAAACCGCATTAAAAAATAGTTTATTTTGGGATATTTGGGTCATACAGCCCTGCCGTCCTTCTTAGTCACACTTGGTCGACAACTAAGAAGCTTTGCCCAAATCCAAAAATTTCTATTAGTCTTTTTAGGCTATATGTGTGCATGTGAGCGTGTATGTGTGTACAAAAAATAGTGTGCCGTACGTCCGAACACCTTTACAGTCTCTTTAAAATGCTCCTACAGGTGCGGATTCGCACTGCTACCGCCCACATGGGTCTCAATGATGCACTGTTGGTTACTATCAACCCCCCCAAAGCCAACATTTTGCGCTCCCGCAGGTGCGGTTTCGCACTGCTACCGCCCACATGGGTCTCAATGATGCACTGTTGGTTACTATCAACCCCCCAAAGCCAACATTTTGCGCTCCCGCAGGTGCGGTTTCGCACTGCTACCGCCCACATGGGTCTCAATGATGCACTGTTGGTTACTATCCACCCCCCAAAGCCAACGTTTTGCGCTCCCGCAGGTGCGGTTTCGCACTGCTACCGCCCACATGGGTCTCAATGATGCACTGTTGGTTACTATCAACCCCCCAAAGCCAACATTTTGCGCTCCCGCAGGTGCGGTTTCGCACTGCTACCGCCCACATGGGTCTCAATGATGCACTGTTGGTTACTATCAATCCTCCCCAAGGCCAACATTTTGCGCTCCCGCAGGTGCGGTTTCGCACTGCTACCGCCCACATGGGTCTCAATGATGCACTGTTGGTTACTATCAACCCCCCCCAAAGCCAACATTTTGCGCTCCCGCAGGTGCGGTTTCGCACTGCTACCGCCCACATGGGTCTCAATGATGCACTGTTGGTTACTATCAACCCCCCCAAAGCCAACATTTTGCGCTCCCGCAGGTGCGGTTTCGCACTGCTACCGCCCACATGGGTCTCAATGATGCACTGTTGGTTACTATCAACCCCCCCAAAGCCAACATTTTGCGCTCCCGCAGGTGCGGTTTCGCACTGCTACCGCCCACATGGGTCTCAATGATGCACTGTTGGTTACTATCAACTCCCCACAAAGCCAACATTCTGCGCTCCCGCTGGTGCGGTTTCGCTATACCAGCACCCAGACTGGTCCCAGTTTCGTATTGGAAGTATTGATTAGTTCCCCTAAAATCCCATTTTCAAACCGCATTAAAAAATAGTTTATTTTGGGATATTTGGGTCATACAGCCCTGCCGTCCTTCTTAGTCACACTTGGTCGACAACTAAGAAGCTTTGCCCAAATCCAAAAATTTCTATTAGTCTTTTTAGGCTATATGTGTGCATGTGAGCGTGTATGTGTGTACAAAAAATAGTGTGCCGTACGTCCGAACACCTTTACAGTCTCTTTAAAATGCTCCTACAGGTGCGGATTCGCACTGCTACCGCCCACATGGGTCTCAATGATGCACTGTTGGTTACTATCAACCCCCAAAGCCAACATTTTGCGCTCCCGCAGGTGCGGTTTCGCACTGCTACCGCCCACATGGGTCTCAATGATGCACTGTTGGTTACTATCAACCCCCCAAAGCCAACATTTTGCGCTCCCGCAGGTGCGGTTTCGCACTGCTACCGCCCACATGGGTCTCAATGACGCACTGTTGGTTACTATCAACCCCCCAAAGCCAACATTTTGCGCTCTCGCATGTGCGGTTTCGCACTGCTACCGCCCACATGGGTCTCAATGATGCACTGTTGGTTACTATCAACCCCCCAAAGCCAACATTTTGCGCTCCCGCAGGTGCGGTTTCGCACTGCTACCGCCCACATGGGTCTCAATGATGCACTGTTGGTTACTATCAACCCCCCAAAGCCAACATTTTGCGCTCCCGCAGGTGCGGTTTCGCACTGCTACCGCCCACATGGGTCTCAATGATGCACTGTTGGTTACTATCAACTACCCCAAAGCCAACATTTTGCGCTCCCGCAGGTGCGGATTCGCACTGCTACCGCCCACATGGGTCTCAATGATGCACTGTTGGTTACTATCAACCCCCCAAAGCCAACATTTTGCGCTCCCGCAGGTGCGGTTTCGCACTGCTACCGCCCACATGGGTCTCAATGATGCACTGTTGGTTACTATCAACCCCCCAAAGCCAACATTCTGCGCTCCCGCTGGTGCGGTTTCGCTATACCAGCACCCAGACTGGTCCCAGTTTCGTATTGGAAGTATTGATTAGTTCCCCTAAAATCCCATTTTCAAACCGCATTAAAAAATAGTTTATTTTGGGATATTTGGGTCATACAGCCCTGCCGTCCTTCTTAGTCACACTTGGTCGACAACTAAGAAGCTTTGCCCAAATCCAAAAATTTCTATTAGTCTTTTTAGGCTATATGTGTGCATGTGAGCGTGTATGTGTGTACAAAAAATAGTGTGCCGTACGTCCGAACACCTTTACAGTCTCTTTAAAATGCCCCACCCCCTTCCCCCTCCCATGGCTGTCACCAGGATTCGAACCTAGAGCATGAACAAAACCGTCAGAGAGATGCGTTGACGCTATACACTCCTCTATGGTTACTGTATGAAATGTTTTTGTTATTGAATTAAGCCTCTCCTGACTGAAACCACACGAAAGGAATATGAGAGTGTGTTTTTTGTAGCCTTTCGCTTTTGTGTTCGTGATATGTGTGGATGTGTCGAGTAGTTTAATTGTCGCTGAAAAATGCAAAAAAAAAACAAGCAACAAAAGAGAATAGCGATAACTCTTTGTTTTCATATGCAGAAAATAGAGACAATCTTGTGTTCCATTTTATCTGCAGCTAATATGGTGGTAGTGTTGCGATAGATTGTATGTTTCGGAAGTAAAACACAATCCCTCGAGTAGCACATATGTTCCAAGTCAGGTGTCGAAACTTATACACTGAGCATACTGGTCGTAAGTATTTTATACGACCAAACTTATGAGAATGTTTCATAAGAATTGAACAATGAAAATAATCAGATCATATTTCGGTCAAATTAATCTTTTTTATTGTATATCCAACAAGACGTTTCCTTGAAGCGTCGGTGGGTGTGTGGTGTGATCTCACGCCTCCTAATCACGACGTCCACGGTTCGAAACCAGGTTACACTTTTTTTTAAACGAACATAATTTTTTTCATAAGATTGTCGTATAAAATGCATTCCATTAGTGAATCGTATGAAAATCATTTTCTTGTGGCGAAATTTCAAAAGAGAATCGTATGATCGTCTTACGACCAGTATGTCCCTATATGTCTGAATTTGGTCACAATCACCAGATTTGATAGAAATGTGTTACTTGAGTCAATTCAACAGATTTTAAGCTCGCTCCAATTTAATTGCAATATTATACTTTTATATACCAGTATCCTCAGAGTTGAACAAGAAATCTCTGGAGTAAGGTCTCAGCTTTACAAGAAATCTGTGGAGAAAGATCTCGGGTCTACACGCGTAACCAAAGTTCTATCGACTAGAATCGAAGTTTCAAAAGAGGTACACGCTATTTGTGGATTTTAGTATTAAATGGGATCACTACATATATCCTGCACTATTCTAGAAATATATGGAGTGAGGTTTAAAGTCAACATGCATAATCAAAGTTCTATCGAATTGTTTCAAAAGTGGTACAATCTGTTTATGGTCCTTGTAATAGAATATGACTACAGCATATGTTCTGCGATATCCAAGAAATTCGGGAGTGAGATCTTGAGGCGTACACCCGTAATCAAAGGTCTTTTGAGAAGCTTCAAATATAATACATGTTTTTTTGTGGATCTTAAAATACTATGTGGCCTTGTCCCATTCATTTCCTGGGGAAATCTATCACACATAGGAATATGTACCATATTTGAAACAGTCTGGTAGATCTTCATTTACGATTGAAATCTTAAAGGATTACTTCAGAGATTTCTTGCATAGTTTTGAACACATGATAAAAATACATTCTATTAAAAATACAAGAATAGCTTGTTCAAAATTTAAAACGGGCTAATAGACCTCTGGTTACGCATGTAGACCGTGTAAACAAACGCAACACTGATGGTATTCCCATCGTCCATGCTCTAAACGGTTGTATTAACCCTTAAATGTGCAATTTTGTTTTAAAACAACAAATCAAGACAAAATTTTCAAAACGACTTATCTGATTTTGTAAACAAAGATTTAAACGACGATTTGACGAATCTGATAGCTCTCCCATGCAAACCAACACCATCCATAGGTAGGTGAAGGTTTCCGCTACCTGTTGATGGTGTTGGTTTGCGTGGGCGAGCTATCAGATTCGTCAAATTGTCGTTTGAATCTTTGTTTACAAAAGCAGATAAGTCGTTTTCAAAATTTTGCTTTGAAATATTAAATGATCAAGGAACTGATCCATTTAAGTAAAGCATTCCAATAAAACGGCGATAATCTTGCACTAATCCTAATCAACGTTTACGCACCGACAAACGATAAATCCGACGACGTGAAGGACACGTTTTATGAATGTCTTGATAAAGCCTATGGAGAGTGCCCAAAGCATGACGTGAAAATTGTTATCGGAGACGCTAACGCTCAGGTCGGTAGAGAGGACTTTTTCCGTCCCATAATCGGTAGGGAGAGCCTTCACACCAATGACAACGGCCTACGGCTAGTAAATTTTGCTGCTGCCAGAGGGATGGCCATCAGTAGCACCTACTTTGCACGAAAGAACATCCGAAAGCACACCTGGAGACACCCAAATGGTGAAACTTGCAACCAGATAGACCATGTTCTGGTGGATGGGCGCCATTTCTCGGATGTTATCGATGTGCGGACATTCAGAGGTCCGAACATTGACTCTGATCACTATCTCGTTGTCAGTAAAATTCGATCACGGTTGTCAACTGTATCGAACGAAAGATCACAGCGAACGATGCGTTACACTATCCAGCGATTGTCGGCGGAAGGAGTATCGGCTGAGTGCCGCCAGAAGCTCGACGAACGGATAAGTGCAATCAACGTTAGCCACAACATCAACGATCTGTGGGAGTCGATCCATGGAGCGGTGAGTATAACAGCACGAGAAGTGGTAGGCACTGCACAGAGGCGACCCAGGACGGGTTGGTTCGATGTGGAGTGTCAGAGAGTGACAGACGAGAAGAACGTTGCCAGAAGCCGGATGTTGGTGTCAGGTACCCGATCGAATAGAGATCGGTACAAGGAAGCAAGAGCAGCCGAAAAACGAACCCACCGCAGAAAGAATGAAGAGCATGAAGAACAAATAATTAGTGAGACAAGCAGGCAGAAAAGAATGGAGCAGAACGATATGCGGAGGTTTTATGAGTCTGTCAATGGCGTGCGGAGAAAGACAGCGCCATCTCCCGTCATGTGCAACGACCAACAAGGGAATTTGCTGACAGATAAAACTGAAGTGGCTGCCAGGTGGAAGCAACACTTCGAGACTTTGTTGAATGGAGGAAGTGACGGTGCATCGGTGAACAGAATGAATATTAGCGACGATGGACAAGCTGTGGAGTCACCTACACTAGATGAGGTTAAAAAAGCTGTGAAAGAGCTGAAAAACAATAAGGCTGCGGGGAAGGACCAGCTCCCGGCTGAACTTCTGAAACATGGCAGTGAGCAGCTTTATGAAGTTCTGCACCATATTATGTCGAAAATATGGGAAAACGAGGAAATGCCTGCTAGCTGGTTGGACGGCCTCATTTGCCCTCTCTTTAAGAAAGGGCACAGACTGGAGTGCGCCAATTACCGAGGAATAACCCTCCTTAATTCGGCGTACAAAATTATGTCCCGTATTCTGTTCAACAGATTGAGACCGCTTGAAGAGTCCTTCGTCGGCGAATACCAAGCAGGTTTTCGTGAGGGCCGATCAACGACGGATCAAATGTTTACCCTGAGACAAATCCTTGATAAATTCCGGGAGTACAACTTGCAGACACATCATCTGTTTATTGATTTCAAGGCGGCGTACGATTCAGTGAAACGGAATGAATTATGGCAAATTATGCTTGAACATGGTTTTCCGGCGAAACTGATACGGCTGATTCGTATAACGTTGGACGGATCAAAATCAAGTGTAAGGGTTGCGGATGAAATATCGACGTCATTTGTTACCTTAGATGGATTAAAGCAGGGTGATGCACTCTCGAACCTACTGTTCAATATAGCGCTCGAGGGAGCGATTAGGAGAGCTGGTGTGCAAAGAAGCGGTACCATTATCACAAAATCGCATATGCTCCTGGGATTTGCGGACGATATCGATATTATCGGAATTGATCGCCGTGCCGTGGAAGAGGCTTTTGCGCCTTTTGAGAGGGAGACAGCGAGGATTGGACTCACGATCAATACCAGCAAAACGAAGTACATGGTCGCTGGCAATCAACGTGGGTTCATTAGTGGTGGTGGTAGCGAAATAGTGCTGGATGGTGAAAAATTTGAAGTGGTAGAAGAATTTGTGTATCTTGGAACATTAGTGACGTGCGATAATGATGTTACCCGCGAGGTGAAAAGGCGTATTGCAGCTGCAAATAGGGCTTATTACGGACTTCGTAACCAGCTTAAGTCCCGTAGTCTGCAAACGAAAACAAAACTCGCGCTGTATACTACTCTGATTCTTCCGGTGGCTTTATACGGCCATGAGACATGGACGTTAAAGGAGGCTGATCGGAGAGCTCTCAGGTGTTTGAGCGTAAGGTGCTGCGGACAATACTCGGCGGTAAACAGGAGAACGGTATCTGGCGGCGTCGCATGAATCACGAATTGTACCAGGTGTATAAAGGGCTGGATATTATTAAGCTTATACAACACGGCAGACTACGGTGGGCTGGTCACGTTGTTCGTATGCCGGAAGAACGTCAAGCGAAGATAATATTTAGTAGAGAACCCGGAAGAGGCCGCAGGCTTCGTGGAAGGCCGCGTACACGATGGCTTTTTGCAGTTGAAGAGGACCTGAGAACGCTCAATGTTCAGGGCGACTGGAAGCGATTGGCCCAGGATCGAGTCCAGTGGAGAAGGATACTCCATTCGGCGTAGGTTCATCGAAGAGCTGTAGCCCATCATGTATCAAGTAAGTAATCTTGCACTATATCGGTTGTGTCTAGACATTCGTGTATAGCTGTTCAAACAAAGAAGCTTCGATTTCACTTGTTACTACGATGCACTCAATGTTAAAAGCATGCAGACATATGGTGAAATTAACAAAATTTGGAAGTCGTTTGTTGTAAGCATCAAATATCATATGATTTGATTTATGTTTTGTTCGAGCAACTTGCTTGAAGAAATCCTAACGTGCAAATTCATGACAAATGTTCAGCTTCTGATTTTTAAGAATTTAACGGTAAATCGCACATGGGTAATTTTATCACTCAAATTTCCAGGAAAAAAAAGAGGAATAATAATATAATAAATTAACAATCATTTGTTATAAACTCAAGAATTTTGTAGAGCAACGACTTTTGGGGGAAACAGTATTTTTATGCACTTAAAAGCATAAAAACCGCTTTAACATGGACAAAACGTAAACGTAACGAATCGCAATGTTCACAAGACTTGTAGAGCACACCAATAGCTTCCGTATAGAGGTTGTTGCGATAGTTTTTGACGTTTATATCTCATGTTAGATTTTTTACAAAATTAAAAATAGCCCAAGAACACTAAATCGACTTGAGCCTCCTCGAATTTTTATCCAAATTAGCTGAAAATTTGACAGGAGACTTATTTTATCATGAGAATTGTGATTCTGGGCTGACCAGTTGAATTTTTGATACTTTTTGAAAACATGAAGAGGTCTAGTGTATATATTGGTAAATGATTCATTGCGCTCAATGTTTTACTTGCCAGAAAACGCAATGAATCATTGTATTTGGGGATGCGGGACGCAAAGTCTGTCAGAATAAAAACTGAATAGAGTTTATTACCAGTAACACAGATGAAACATTGAAATCGTTACATCAAATGCAATTCAGAAACCAAAAAACCCCACCACTGATTCTGGCAACTTGTATTGTTATAACGGCGCCGGTCAAGTCCTTATAGTCAGTTGGGAAAAGAGAGGAATGCTAGTATGTAGTAGTAGTAGTGTTTACTATTTTTGTGATTTTTTCAGTAGTGAGCACGCATGTTGACAAAAAGAAGCGACGAATTTGGTGCCGTATTACTTTGTTTAGCGATGAGATGGATATATGTACAGTGAGATGGAGATCGGAACATTTCCCCTAATTGTTGCGAACCCAAAACAAAAAGTTGTGACATTCTTTGTATTAAGCGTTTTGTATGAAATCTCGCATGCAAACCACTCAGAGAATGTTATATTTGTTATGCCAGCTCATTGCATAAGTGCGGTTTATTTGGTTTCGTTCAATACATCTAAACGATTCTCCTTACTCCTTCATATGATAATTATCAGATTCATATAACATAAAACGAAGATAATGGTAGTCTTTTATCACTACTCATCTCTCATCTGGTATACAGTCCAGATGGCAAGCGCGTCAGTCGAATAGCGCAAGGGCTTGGTGGAGAGTTCAATTATCTTTTTAGGCCGATTTTTGGCGCAGCTTCAAAATGCAACAGCAAACTTTTTTTATGGCATATCACATGGTATGAAAACTAAGAAATAGTGTATTCACATCATAATGAGTTCGATACCATATGTTTGTATTGTCAGAACTCATAACTTGTTACTTTGAGCGACATTTGTTTCAAAAAGTGGAAACAGTTGAGTGTTGACGGAAAGGTCTTACAATTTGCAGACCTAAGTTCGATTCTCAGGTTGTTTTTTTTTTAATTAAAATTTAATAAAGTACAACATGTAAACTCAAACACATGTTTTGAGATTACGAATGAAATGAAAATGAAACAATTAATTGCATATTATTCGGCAACTCGGCCGTACGAAAACCATTTTTTTGTTAAATATCTTGGCTGTGCATATGCACAGCATATGTTTCGAAATGGACAAATTGATATGAAATTTGCGAAAAAGAATCCACGTGTCTTGGAGGGACTCGAACCCTCAACCTCCTACTCTCTAGATAGGCGTGATAACCCCTACACAACAAGACCACTTAAAGGTCACGTTTGCGGAAAAGCCATCAGAATCCGAGTACCAACCTCCACCGCGGTTAGCTCTCTTTTTTGCAAATTGAATATCTTTGAAAATGAAATGTTTTTAAAAACTTGCTTTCAATAATGCCATTTATTATTGATAAAGGTTAATCAATAATAAAAAACTGAAGAGTTTTTCTCAAGGACTTTTTTCTGAAATTCTCATTGGAATTCCTCCAAGTACTTTTCATGAATTACTTCGAGAATTTCCACAAAACTCCTTTTGAATATCACATAGAATTTCCACGCCCGGAAATTTCTCCAGATTTTTTTCTGAGAATGCTTACGGAAATTCAAATGCGAATTTCTCCAGAAAATACCTCCACGTAGTTTCCGAAACATTCGTCCAAGAATCCACCTGGAAAATCGTTTTCAAATTTGTCAGTAATACCTTCGGAAATTTCCCTTAACACTTCTTAAAAAAAATCTTCTGGAATCCACATGAAAACTCCTCTGTAAATTATAAGGCATTTTATGAGACAGATTGAAACAGCTGTTTCTCTCGTGCTTATCTACTTTGGCAAATAGTGGGAGCCCGTTTGTTTGGTTAATTCACGCTGAACATTCCAATGGGTCGGATCATCACTTCTACCTAGTTTTTTTTTTGGTTTCTAGAGCTTAAGAACAAAACTTTTCATACCATTTCCAATGCGTGTTGCTAGATTATTCATACTATTTCATTCTTAGCATAAAATGCTGAAGAAAACATTAATAAAACAAATTAAAAGTTAGAAAAATTATTTTGTGTTTGGACATAACGAGATGTTCACGCAGAATTATACCAAAACAAAACATTAAATTACATGTAATCGGGCTGCCGCGAAACGTCTCATAAAATACCTTATATCCAGTTTTCCGCGAGCTGGGAATTTTCGACGAAATTTCTGATTCATTTCCCATTGGACATCATGGAAAAGTTACCGAAAAAAATCTGAAAGAATTGAAGTATTTCTAGGAGAAATTCGAAAAGAATTTCCTGTTTCAAATTAGATTTTTTTTAAATAAATTCTTGAAATAACTTCGGGCGGATTTCTCGATAGGCTTCTATATTCTCGACGGAATTACTAAAAGAAGTATTTTGAAATGGAGTTCCTTAAAAAAAAGAATCTTTTCGAGTTTCCAAATTAAATTACTTGTCATAAGACAACACCAATGAAGAAGAAGAATATGAAATTGACTGAAAATATGTATTTCCAATAGGATGAACCAGTAGAAATGTTCAGTACGAAACTCGTTAACTTACTGGTTTAATACTCGTTCAATAGCCATCGGCGTGGTGAAAAATATTCATGCGGCGGCTCGCCGATTAATTTTCGACGGCGGCGGCGACGTGAGAAAATCACCAGCTGCGGCGGCGGCATGACGCAACGGCGCACAGGTCTTCATCTTGCAGTAATCCATGTGGTACCATACGGTACAATCACACCATACTGCTACACCACACCACACCACAATTAGCCTTACTAATCTTCTTTCACTTTCACTTTGTGAAATCCTGATTCAGGATTTAAATAACACTTTCTTCTCATTTCTTCTTTCCGCAGCAAAACGAAGTGCACATATAAATTCAATAAACCCCAATTCACTGAAAAAAAAGCCCACCACACGACCGCAACTACCGTCACTTGCGCGATAAATTCAATTGAACACTACTAAAGAAGAAAAAACAGTCTATATTCAGCTGATGTAACTGTTATTTCTGTTTTTTCTTCAAAACTATCACGAAATAGTTACAAACAACGCGAACCGCACGCCCGACCGACGACCGTGTTGACAAGACTTGAACTGTTCCATTCGATTTACCCGCCGTGGAAGGCAACACGAACCGCACGAAGACTCTGAGCGGGTGGTTCGTTTGCACGCTTAAGTTAATCAACATAGTTTTGTATACACATAACGGGCATTTCATGAGATAAAATTATTATGTGAATGGTGAATTAACCAACAATGGATCTCCTAGCACCTGCATTTCACTATTGCTACTATTGTGGTGTCAAATTGTTGATTCATTGTTATTATTGTTTCAGTTGAAATTAGAATGGACCGCAAAAACCGCCGCTATGAAATGAACAGATCGTGCCACCGTAGACATGTTCTGTCAAAAGCACATGAATAGAAATACATATGCGTATACAGTGCCGCCGTTGTTTTGATGCGGAGAGTGCTACATAAATGAGATACCTTGATTGATCCATTTCGATCTCGTGAAAACTGATTTTATTCGCGTTCAACTTATAGCGCATCATTGCGCATGTAGTACATATTGTTTGCAACCAGATGCGCTATGCAGCGCACCAGATGCGCAGTAATAAAACTTGCGACTAATAGGAGAAACATTGATTTTCGCGAGTAAAAGATACCAGCAAAATACAGCAGTTACCCTTCCTGGCAATCTGAAATGAAACCTTGGGCCCCGAAGGTTACACAAAAAAGCTAAAAACTCAACAGCGCAGATACCACAATTGGCAGGATTATTTGCTTCGTCGCATGAATCAAATCTCTTAGGCTAGAGCTAGACCCCTTTTGCTTCATTTTATTATGAGTAATCGAACTGATTGCTCAATTCAATATGAGGAGAATTATTGAGAGGAAATGGAGAATTCAAAGATTCTACCATCCTTTTTTGTTAATGCTCAAGGTATAGTAACGTGAAAACGAGACCTTCTGAAGGTTTTTTTTTCCAGAACGGTGTCCTTGCAGGCAGAGTGTATGTAATTAAGAGTGGCGACGATACTGTCAGAATTGGAACAAAATTCATCTGTCATTCCCATATAAAATTGTGTTCCAAACGAGCAGGAGACTTGTCAAATGCGGCACACTCTGCTTGCAGGATCACCACCGCTTGGCGGAATTTTTCTTTTGCAAATGGCTCCAACGTAAAACGGAGGCACATGTAACGGGATCAATAGGTACAAACAGCTCTGAGAAGTGCTGTTGAAATTAAAATAGCATTGGGTAGCATTAAAAACTTCCTGCAGCATTGTACATATTGCACAGAGAGAAGGGGTAACGATGGTAAAGTGAACAGGTGGGGTAAAGTGGGTAACGGGAACGGCTTGTTTATTTATTTATTTATTTATTTATAGAACAACTAGGATTTAGCTAGTCGCGCTGCAGCAAGGTACCCGGCAGAACGTGGAACGTTATAGACGGAATCGGAGATAGCAGACCCGTCTTTTTCAGGAGAAGAAACGCCGCGTGTTAGAGGCGGAGTGCGAGGAGATGGAACAGCTGTGCCGTTCTCAAGAAACACGCAAGTTCTGATAGAACTCAACGCATCCCGCAAAGGCTTCGTGCCGCGAGCCGAAATGTGAAGGGATAAGGATGGGAGCATCTTGACGGACGAACGTGTGGTGATCGAAAGGTTGAAGCAGCACTACGAGAAACATTTGAGTGAAGTGAAAGTCAAGGCAGCGGAGGAGATGACTACGTCAGTTCAGCGGACGATGGAAGCCAACCAGCCCCCTTGAGGGAAGTTAAGGATGCCATCCAACAGCTAAAGACCAATAAAGCAGCTGGTAAGGATGGTATCGGAGCTGAGCTCATTAAGATCGGCCCGGAAAAGCTAGCCACTCGCCTGCACAAATTGATAGTCAGAATCTGGGAAACTGAACAGCTACCGGTGGAGTGGAAGGAAGGGGTTATATGCCCCATCTACAAGAAAGGCGGCAAGCTGGAGTGTGAGAACTTTCGACCGATCACCATCCTTAATGCTGCCTACAAAGTGTTATCCCAGATCTTTTTCCGTCGTCTGTCACCATTAGTGAATGAGTTCGTGGGAAGTTATCAAGCCGGCTTCGTTGACGGCTGCTCGACAACGGACCAGATCTTTACTGTACGGCAAATCCTATAAAAATGTCGTGAATACCAGGTCCCAACGCACCATCTGTTCGTTGATTTAAAGGCGGCATATGACAGTATAGACCGCGTAAAGCTATGGAAAATTATGGACGAGCACAGCTTCCCTGGGAAGCTTACCAGACCAAAGCAACGGTGGATGGTGTGCAAAACTGTGTGAAGATTTCGGGCGAACACTCCAGTTCGTTCGAATCACGCCGGGGACTAAGACAAGGTGATGGACTTTACTGCCTGTTGTTCAACTTTGGTGTCATGCGGAGAGCCGGGTTTTCAACAGATGCAGTTAATTTATTTGTTTCGCGGATGACATGGACATTGTCGGCCGAACATTTGCAAAGGTGGCAGAACTGTACACATGCAGACAAAGTACATGCTTGTGGGCGGAACCGAGCGCGACAGGGCCCGCCTGGGAAGTAGTGTTACGATAGACGGGGATACCTTCGAGGTGGTCGAGGAATTCGTCTACCTCGGATCCTTGATAACGGCTGATAACAATGTTAGTCGTGAAATACGAAAGCGCATCATTTGTGGAAGTCGGGCCTACTGCGGGGTTCAGAAGAAACTGCGATCAAAAAAGATTCGCCACCGCACCAAATGTGTCATGTACAAGACGTTAATAAGACCTGTTGTCCTCTACGGACATAAAACATGGACAATGCTCGAAGAGGACTTGCAAGCACTCGGAATATTCGAGAGACGGGTGCTTAGGACCATCTTTGGCGGTGTGCAAGAAGACGGTGTGTGACGGTGAAGAATGAACCACGAGCTCGCCCAGCTCTACGGCGAACCCAGTATTCAGAAGGTAGCTAAAGCTGGAAGGGTACGATGGGCAGGACATGTTGCAAGAATGGCGGACAGCAACCCTGCAAAGATGGTGTTCGCTTCTGATCCGGCATGTAAGAGACGGCGTGGAGCGCAGCGCACGAGATGGGCAGACCAGGTGCAAAACGACTTGGCGAGCGTGGGGCGTATTCGAGGATGGAGAGTTGCGGCCTCGAACCGTGTATTGTGGCGTCAAATTGTTGATACAGTGTTATCTGTTTAGATGTAGACCAAATAAATGAATATACTGAAAATAAATTCTTTTCCTAGTCGCTATAATCAAGCAGGTATCTCAAGCATACCACATCGTTATATAGTTGCATGATTGAGTGTTTGGTTTTAATAAGATATCGAAAAAAAAATTATGCCTAAAAAAGGTGGTAGAAAAGATTAACACTGTTGTTTACATTTAGAACCAAATCCAGATGTCACACATATCGGGGTAGGGTTTTACTGTTCCGCCTTCTTCCCCTGCCGGAGTGGCCTGTGTAGTACACAAAAGTATTCTCCATTCAGCTCGGTCCATGGCTGTACGTCGCGCAACCACGCAGTCTGCGGAGGGTCGGCAAATCTTTCCCACCTGATCTATCCACCTTGCCCGCTGTGCACCTCGCCTTCTTGTTCCCGTCGGATCACCACAGTCTTCCGATTTTCACGGTGTGAATGATGGATGGTTCTATCAACAGCTGGTGCAATTCGTGATTCATTCGCCTCCTCCACGTACCGTCCACCATCTGAACCCCGCCATAGATGGTACGCAGCTCTTTCCTTTCGAAAACTCCCAGTGCGCGTTGCTCCTCTTCGAGCATTGTCCAGGTCTTGTGTTCGTAGAGAACTACCGGTCTAATAAGCGTTTTGTAGATAGTCAGTTTTATACGGCGGCGAACTCTATTCCATCTTAGCGTTTTGCGGAGTCCAAAGTACGTACGATTTCCTGCCATGATGCGTATCCGAATTTCTCTGCTTGTATCGTTAACGGGGGCCACTAGTGAGCCTAAGTACACGAAATCTTCAACCACCTCGATTTCATCACCGATAGACCGATAGAAACTCGTGATGGGTGGTTTACATTGACCTCTCTTGAGCCTCTTTCTATCATGTATTTCGTCTTCGACGTGTTGATGACTAGTCCAATTCGTTTAGCTTCGCTTTTCAGTCTGATGTAGGCTTCCTCCATCCTCTCAGAGTTACGTGCCATGATATCAATGTCGTCGGCGAAACCAAATAACTGGACGGACTTCGTGAAAATCGTACCACTCGTGTCAGACCCTGCCATTCGTATTACTCCCTCCAAAGCGATGTTGAATAGCAGATACGAAAGACCATCACCTTACCGTAACCCTCTGCGCGTTTCGAAGGGACGAAAGACGTTCAAAAAAGACTTCACAAGGGCCCTACGAATCGCCACGGTTTGCCTTTTTGACAAAGTTATACTGATCTGATACATATCTGATTACATTTATACTCTATTTAAACATTGAGTCGGATAACTTTTGTAAAAAAAATATATAGGACAGAATAGTTAAAGATACTTTTCATTTTCTGTTAGATATTTCTAACAACCAACGAAGACGTAGGAAAAAAAACGGCTTTGGCAGGTTTTGTTCTATTATTGTCAGGGGGGTTTTTGTCGACCAAATTTTATGAAATTTGGCCACATTATTTTTTGATATGCAAAGAATGTTTAAGCCAAATTTGAGCATAATCAGTCATAAAAAACCCCCGTCATTCCCCCTATTATAAAAGAAAAATAAGTACGCATTTGTCGACATTATATAGTAAGCGTTAACAGAAAAATGTGTATAACGAGTATAACGAATTGAAAATAGCTTTATGATTTTATTCAGCGGCCCAGCCAAAAATTTTGAGTTTACTCTTGCACTCAGAGTTATATTTTTTTTAGGGGCATAATTATGCCAAAAACACTAAATCGATTTGAAGCGCATCTAAATTTCAACCAATTGAACTGAAATTTTCACCAGAAGTCTATCTTAGCATAAGAATTGTGAATACTAGTAGATCGGTCGATTTTAGGAAATTTTTTGAAACAGATCTAGTGGGCAGGTTGTATTCTTGGCATTTCTGCAATACCTGACGTACGGCGAATACCTGATCTGTGGTAGAGCGTTCACCCATAAATCCCGCCTGGTACTGCCCCACGAACTCTCTTGCAATTGGTGTTAGTCGGCGGCATAAAATTTGGCAGAGTACCTTGTAGGAGGCGTTCAGCAATGTGATTGCGCGGTAGTTGCTACAATCCAGCTTATCGCCCTTTTTGTAGATGGGAGACACGACACCTTCCATCCACTCCTGCGGCAGAGCCTCATCCTCCCAAACCTTGGAAATTACCCACTGCAGCGCTGTAGCCAGTGCCTCACCACCGTGTTTAAGCAGCTCCCCTCTCCTGGTAGTTGGTCAACTACAGGGGCTTTGTTGTTTTTCAGCCGGCCGATCTCCTCCTGGATTTCCTTAAGATTTGTAGCCAAAAGTCGTATGTCCTGCGCGCGTGCCCAGGTTCATTACCATACCGCCACCGTTGCCTGCCACATCGCCATTCAGGTGCTCTTCGTAGTGCTGCCGCCACCTTTGGATCACCTCACGCTCGGTCGTAAGAAGGTTCACGTTCATGTTCTTACACATATCGGGCTGTGGCACGAGGCCCTTACGTGAACGATTTTACTTTTCATAGAACTTTCGTGCGTTATTAGCGCGGTACAGTTGCTCCGTCTCTTGACGGTCTCGATCTTCCTGCTGGCGCATTTTCTTCCGAAAAATCGAGGTGTTGCAGCAATCTCACTCATGCTGCATTCTTCTACTCAACTAACTGCTCACATTAGCTGAAACATAACATAACAGTCGTTCTCTGGCCCGGGAACACCGTGCCTAGTGCAGCGGTTGCGGTGCTTCCAATGGTGGATCGAATATCTTTCCAGCCATCTTCAAGAGACGCTGCGCTTAGCTGCTCTTCCGTTGGGAGTGCCACTTCCAGCTGCTGCGCGTAATCTTGGGCCAGTCTACCGTATTGTAGCCGCCCAGACGTTGGATTCAATATTCGCACTGCAGTAAGTGCGGACGCTCGTGATATCAGAGAAGAATTTGCTGTCGATTTGGTTTTCCGTTTCTTGATTAGGTGATCTCCTTAGGTGGCCTTGTGGATATTCTTGCGGGGAAGAAAGTGCTTATATCATCCCGCGGGAGGCTACAAAGTGTATACATCGTTGACTGTTGTCTGTACATGTAAAAGGGTATAAACCACAAATTGTACCAGCTGTTGGGAGAACCATTCATTGTTCACACCGCGCACATTGGACGACGGTGGTGGACGGTATATTTAACTTCACTCAAGGTGCGGGTTGGTTAGTTTCCATCGTCCGCTGAACTGACGTAGTCATCTCTTCTGCTGCCTACAGCCTCACTGCCTTGACTTGCCTCTCACTGCTTATGTTCTCAGCGCCATTAAATTTTCCACCTTTCGATCGCCATATGTTCATATGCAAGGAGGCTCTCATCCTTATCGCTGCACAGTGGACACTGGCGTTTTTTAACGGTACTGTTCCATCTCCTCGCACTCTACTTCTCCCAGGCAGCTTTGCTTCTCATGGAAGGGGTGGGTCTGCTGTCTCCGTTTCCGTCTATTGCGTTCTACCTTCCTCCGGGTTCTTTGCTGCAGCGCGACTGTCCACACTGCGCCCTTCTTTGTCCGAATCTGTATGCACTCTTCGCCGAACCAACTAGGTACCCTAGCAGCACACTTATTCCACATAGGTTACTGCAATTCATATATGACCGGATTCAGTCACAATTAAGTTGCTGCAACATTTTTTGTCTGACTTGTGCTGCTCGGGTATGATTACTAAGGTATGATTACCTGTAAACGTTCACACCATTATTGATCCCTTCTAACACTCCTCCTGCAACGCTACGATGCCGAATCTGCTGTCTTTCAGCACTTCGACGAGGATCCGTGTGCTCCCAATGAGGTTGGAAGATTTGCAATTCAACGAATCGAACTTTCAGTTCCAAGTTTCACTGAAATTCGTAGTTTTAAATATGCGCCCTCATAACCACCTTGTTGTACTAGCGCCCCCTTTAAAAATAGGCGACTAAGTAGCTCATATTTTACGACGACAGGGCTGCCTGTGAGGTTTCTTGGATAATGCTGAACATATCTAGTGAGCACATTATATTCTAAGGACCAGAAAGGGCATGTATCAATTTCGAAATAAGTGGATAAACTTTTGGTTACGCATGTAGACTTCAAGGCCTTATTCCAGATTCTTAGCACAAAAAGAAAATGTGGCACTTTTGAAACAAGTTCTTTTGGCTACGCGTATATACCCTAATGTCTTTCAACAGAGATTTCTTGTATGAATGAAGACTTATCCGGGAGATTTCTCGGATAGCACAGAACATATGTAGTGATGACGTTTTTGAAGGATTACAAAGAGCATGTACCACTTTTGAAACAAGTCGATATACTATTGGTTACGTGTGTAGACCTTAAGGCCTTACTCCCGAGATTTATTGGATGAACCGGAACATATACTAGGAATATATACAGGAGCCCTCCTTAGCCTGCGGTTAAACGCGCGGCTACAAAGCAAGACCATGCTGAGGGTGGCTGGGTTCGATTCCCGGTGCCGATCTAGGCAATTTTCGGATTGGAAATTGTCTCGACTTCCCTGGGCATAAAAGTCTCATCGTGCTAGCCTCATGATATACGAATGCAAAAATGGTATCCTGGCTTAGAAACCTCGCAGTTGATTACTGCGGAAGTGCTTAATGAACACTAAGCTGCGAGGCGGCTCTGTCCCAGTGTGGGGATGTAATGCCAATAAGAAGAAGAAGAAGGAACATATACTGTGAACGTATTATATGCTAAGTATCATAAAGAGCATATACCGTTTTTAAATTTGGACGATAGACCTTTGGTTACGCAAGTAGATCTTAAGATCCTCTTCCAGGGATTTTTTGGATGACTGAGGGCTCACCCCAGAGATTTTTTGGAATCCCATAACATATATTGTGAACACCGACTATTCTAAGAAGCGTAATGAGCATTTAACATATTTGAAACTAATTGTTAGTCCTTTGGTTACGCGTGTAGACTCTTAAGCCTTACTTCAAGGATTTCTTGGATAACCATGGACAAAAGCTGTAAATCTTGACAGTGGATAAAGCTATGTCCATTTAGAATCCGGAATCATTTATTGTATTGCAGCGGCACGGAAAGTGACCGCTGCAAGAATTCTTTTACAGCGGTTTGTCTACCTAGGCACCCACTTGCTGTGGTATAAATTTCACGAAGTTTCGTGCAGCGTGTCAAAAATTATTCCAGATGGAAGCCGAAAGGAGAGAAAAAAGTCTGCATACCCACGTTGATAATCCTGCTCATCGACGATGGAACCTACGTCAAAATGGATTTCGGACAGCTTCCTACCCAAAAATTCTACATGGTGACGGCACGAGGAGTAGTTCCTGCGAAGTTTAAGTTTGCTTTTTGGACAAACTTGCAAAAAAAAAAACAGATGATTTTGGAAAGGGATATGCAACTGTGGGACAAAGACCTAAAGGTTTGTGACGAATAAGACGATAGACTCGAAGGATGTACAAGGAGTAATGTCTCAAAAAACGCGGTCGACCTTCCATAAAGCCCATAAAGGTCCCGTGAAGTTTTGGCCAGATTTGGCGAGTTGCAACTACAGCCGAGAAGTCATCCAGTGGTACCGCGATAATAACGAAGATTTCATCGATAAAAACATAAATCCACGCAACTGCCCACAGCTCCGGCCCATCGAGACATTTTGGGCAGTAATGAAGCGGAAGCTTAAGAAAAGTGGAAAAAGTGAAAAAACAGCTCGGAACGCGGCTCAGATGACCGAAATGTGGAACAAATGTGCCAAGGAAGTTGACTCCGGAGGTGTGCAACTTTTGATGAGAGGAATAAAGAAGAAGGTGCGAATTTTCACTAGAAACAAGAAGAAATTATTTGTATCAATATTTTTTCCTTAAAGTACAGTTAATTACCCTTGTTTTGATGTATTAACCTTATTTGTACGTCAATCCGTTACCGAGATACAGATGATTTTATTATTCCGGATTCTAAATGGACATAGCTTTGAAAAGTATATGAGCTTCTGTTTCCAAAATGGTCAACATTATGTAAAATCGAACACAGTCAAATACCTTGGCGTAGTTCTTGATAGCAACTGCAATAAGCATTTAGAACACGCTATCAATAAAGCGACAAATGCTCTATGGATAAGTAAACGAGCTTTTGGTAGGCAATGGGGACTGAAGCCGAAAACGATCCATTGGATATATTCAGCGATAGTAAAACCAAGAATTACCTATGGGTAGTTGGCCAAAGACGAAAGAAAAAAAAATGCTCAGATGAAGCTCGAAAAAGTTCTTAAATTTAATTTTTTTCCAAGGTGCAACCAATGTTAACTTGGCGATATTATTACTCATTGTCCCGCAATAGTATTTCGTGGTATTTCTAGTATCCATGATTTCCATCAAACAAAGATGTGGTTGCTTGTCCGGTTGTTATGGCGTTACCTTTTACAGATTCTGAAAAAAATCGAACTGCATTTTATAGGGGAAGTGCACCGGTTTTGGCCAACTTAGTGCCTAATTTGGCCAACCCTGAAAAATACATATTTTTCAAAATAATCGATCAGTTCAAAGCAGCGTTGAAGCGTGAGGGATATATCTCTTGTTGGAACTAATAAAACCCTTGCGAATTGGTTTATTTTTGGAGTTATTCGCAAAATTGGCCAAATTAGGAAGATGGCCAAAACCGGTACAGTTCCCCTACTTTTAATGCCATCAAACTAAAACGGGAACCCCAAAGCTTGTTCCAAAAGTATTAGTAATAGAAATAATTGTTCATTGTGTTTTCGGGAGAGTAGATGAGACAGAAATCATGTGTTGCCTAAAACGGGAAGCACTGTATTGACTGGGTGCCGTTGTGAGTCATGCTTTCCCAGACAGGGCTCTTCGATCAATTTTCCATATCAAAATAATATCAACAGTTTAGAGATGGTTGTCCCTTGGTTTTTTTTTCCAAAACTGCTTTCGTTACTGTACCATCTTGAATTCACAAAAATATGTATTAGTTTAAAGCTAATACAGTCAAACCTCTATGAGTCGATATTGAAGGGACCATCAACTCAAGGAAATATCGAGATGTGGAACAGAAACTTCTTGGAAAGCTCTTTGAAGGGACCATCACAGTAGCCCTGGAAATATTTTTTAATATGGAATAATTTGTTTCCATGCGTCGATATCGAGTCATAGAACATCGACTCATGGAGGTTTGACTGTATGACATAATGAACCAAATTATTAAAAAATCATGCAGATAGAAACAAAAATAAATCAAAAGAGTCAATCAACAGTAATTGAGCTCAAGGCTAATCAGCTTCACTGCTGATCAATGATGCTAGATTGTGACATTTTTAATAACGTAATAGATACAACGATTGAAACAACACTTACCCATAGAACCGTTATAACTATGTTGTACTGCATGTTTGATCCTTTATCAGAATTCTTCGGTGATTCATTAGGGAAAGTCACTACAAAGGATTAAATATTACAATTACCACGACCCACCCACCACATTCCTATGCAACAAAATATACTTATCAATGGCTGCTGCATCAGCATTGCTGGATTGTATGCAAGATACGGCACTTGAGGGTACACTGGAGTTTGCGGCATGCCGAAATGCTGAAAATTGCCATGAGGCCACGACGGTAACTGAAACGGAACCGGGATTGAAGGCGACGAAGGCGTTTGGCCAAGGACCGGAGCACTCGGGTGAACACTTATCGTATTCGGCACGTTAACGTTCCAATTTTCAAACAGAACCGCACGTATAGCACAACCACCCGTTATGAAGATAAATCGCACACTTTGCACTGCTAGTCGGTGATTGAAACTGGTGAACTGGTGACCATCAATCTCGATATTATATCCACCCGAGTCAGCACCGATAACTAAATCAAAGTCGTCATCAAAATTTATCGGGCTATTTGCAGCACGTTCTTCATGTCCCCATTGGCCGGCCGTGCAGCTGTTACGCAGAATTTCCCTTGTGGTAGGCCGAAGGTTCAAGTGCAATGCAACGTCATCCATCGGGTCCAAACTATCGCCGCTCTGCAAGTGGATGCGACAGTCTCCACTGGGACGGCTTATAACTCCCCGTATCCTGATGCGACATCCCGGTTGCATTTCAGTCGGGAGCCTCCCCATAAAAGGTAGAACCTAACGAGAGAAAATAATAGACATGCTATTAACAGTACTGCATATTGCGAAACTTTTCCATTTAAAGAGTGCTTACCGGGGAGGTGATCTGCTGAGCCATCCTTGCGCGGTAGAGCTTTTAGGAAAACACACGCTCATTGATTCAAGTCGTATGCTGTAATGATCTGGGGCCTGCTTGCAGAGTTGGTTAGTTGCCTGGTTGCCTGGCTAAGAATTCTTCTGATTCAAACTAAGTGGCGGTTTACTTGTACAGTGCGCGACGATGACTACTATCGGTTGGCGTAGCAAGGGATTGTCTGTGGAGGGGAGATTGTTGTGATAGAGTACGAGAAATTGGCATTAAATAAGCATGTTTCAAGGTTGATATATACAAAGTGGTTACAGGAAATAATTTATTTTTACTTAGTTATTCGATGATTAAATATTGTGACTGAATCTGGAATCGACAACACTTTGATTCATTAGATTAGTTCGTTTTGAGTCGAGTCGTGGAATGCCACTGCTAATTGTTTGAACTCGAGTTATGAATGATTTGTTTGCTGCTACTTTTACAACAATGTGTCTTAAATGCTTCCTTATCCACGAAATTGCCGAAATTGTCCGGAATTCAAAACAAATCTTTGCTGATCCCCTGACCATCATTATAGTTACTATGTCTGAAACTCGATGTGATAGATTTTGTTCGGAAAAGGTATTGGAGGGTAACCACTCCCTTCGGTGGGGTTGGATCCAACGAAACCAGTAGGCTAGACAGGTGCTTTCCCATCTAAGCTACGAAGGACCTCCGTCCTGATTTATAGTATACTGCATAGTTAACGTAAATGCCATCACATGTATCTACGAAGTTAATTTAAGTTGAAACACTGAAGATCCATAATCAATGAAATAAGCTGAAACAAGAAACCCATTATAAAAAACCCATGTATAAAATTCTATAAAAATTAACGATGGATCTTCTTACATCATCTACATAATTATGGGTAGATTTTTCCTTCTAAGTTGTGGTGTAGTAATTACATCTATCATTGTAAACATTTTTTGTTTTGCAGAATTCGTTACAAATAAATTTTCGAACTGATTATGGGGCGTACCCCTCCTATATACAACCATGCCGCCAACCTGTTTGCAAAAACTGGATTTCCGAAAGTGTGGCATTGAAAACAACATTTTGTTGTAATTCTCGCATCGGTGGTTGGAGAACCATCAAAACACAGATCTGGCCGAGCCGATCGAGCGCGCGCGCGGCTTGAAGATCTGCAAACCAGCGCGTGTATTTTGTGTGCAGCGCGCTCATATCGAGGAAAGGCATGTAAGTAAATATCAGTTGGTTTAACGCTGATATGCACGTTTACTGCTTCTAGCTAGTGTCGAAGTAATACCGTCTTGATGGCGTAGGTTGGTCATCTGGTGGAGGGAGCTGAGTTCTCGCTGAAGTTCATGTTCATGCCCCTCAGAGATCGATGGGCGAGTATTGTCATTTAGTACTTTATTATTTCATCGATCAATTAACCGTTCGAGACCAGTAGTTGCCCTTGAGGGCCTCCAACCGTTGTGCTTTTGAGGACAAGCGGTTCTACTTTCGACTTCAATTTGGGGTGGATTTACCGTTTTCGGATGTAGCCGCGACAGATTGCATGGTCACTGTTACGTTCAGTAGGTCACATAGCTGACCGTGTGGGTGAATGTCAGTAACAATGTCGGAGAATGTGCACAGTCAGCAATTGTTCAGTAGAATTGGTCGAATGTCCTTGAAACAAAAAATAATTCAACTTTCAATTCATGAGTTATTGAAAAGTTCAATCATAGATATAATAATCAAGATGTTGGGGTCAGAACAAATTAGTACTCATTTTGTGGTTCCATGTACTAAGATTTCGGTACCCAGTGAAATGAAGCAACGCTTCAAAATAAATTTGGTAAAACTGAGCAATCCTACAACTTAAATTTGAATTTGTTCTAATTTTCAACCGTTGTCATGGGTTTAACCTAATTTGTTTGTTTATCATTTTCCGATCGATGTCGGTTGAGTATTTTGGAGACATGTTGGAGATAAATTTATTATTTTCTTCGTATTTTAATAATTCTGTTTTATTTTAGGTCGTTTCATATCAAGAACAGGTTATAAAATCGGGACAAATGCTTTTTCAAACACTTCCGAATAAATAAAAGACAATGCGGTATGCGGGGGCAGCGTTTCGTGATTCCGCTTGACGATGGTGTGAGTCGGTGTTCTTCTGAATATAGGAAATGTCTTTGGAGACAAATTTCTTAAAATTGTTTTAAGTTTCCCCGGCAAAATATTCAGAGTTTCCCTAAAAAACGTTCAAGAATTCTGGCATTTTTTTTTTAATTTTTCTTGGAATTTCCAGGTATTTTTTTTTAATTAGCAATTATTCTGAGTTTAAATGATCAGTTTTTAGATATTTTAACGAAAATTGTTTTCAAATTTCAACGTGAAAGTATTCTGAATGTTCAGGGTAATACAAAATGTTTTTCATTATTCAGAAATTCGTTAAATGCACTGGAATTACCACGAGAAATTCTCCGAAACTTTCAAGAAAAATTTCACTGGAAAATCTTTCTTATTTCCACGGGAAATTCTTCGGAAATCCTACGGATAAATTCTCTGAATTCATAGAGAAATCTCTTCTATACTCCAACAAAAATTTCTTCGGAATTTCAACAAGAATTTTTACGAAAGTTTTCAAGAATTTCGGCTTTGAATTCATTTACGCGATTTTGAACAACCACAGGGAACAAAATTATGATATGACGCATACCACAAAACCATTTTTTTTCGTGATCTCGAGCAAGAGTTTTTCCGGTGTATGATTAAATCCGTCTTATCTATTTGGAGAGCACATTATATTCCACCATCAATTAACATGATTTACCAAAAATAATATTGTATACAACTGATGAAAACTTTCATGAACCATATCAACACCGTCTTTTACATATTTGTATCGATTTTTGAGATAGAGAATCATTGTGAAGGAATTTATCACAACCGGAAATATTGGCCTATTAGATGTCTCAAAGATAGAACCAGCAATCAAGTGCCGCGTAAAAGAAATAATGGAACGCACTACGGTGCGTACCAATGAGGCGAATTTCGGCGCAGATGCAGAAAAACACTTTGAGAATGTTGGTTAATAAATAGCTGCATATTTTTATCTCAAAATCCAGTACCCAGTCGAGACCTCGAAGCGAGCCCTTGCCTTTTACCTCCAATCCTAAAATTTAAACCACAGATTATCTATGTTAAAACTTATAAACCCACGATCTGGAACAACCAATCGAAAACGTCTCAAGTAAAGGGTAGACCGATTTTCTTTTCAGGTTTCTCAAAGTCAGAGCCTATCCTGCCACGGAAGCGGAAAGTTAAATCCTCTCACTGTGTGTCTCTGGGATTGCATTGCTTCATTCGGAGGATGAAATTGTAGGAATCAGCCAAAACACACTTGGGTTGACCCGGGGTAACTCCCAAAGTTTAGAAATGTGATTAAATTCGCTATTGTGTCCGATAAACAGGTACAATTTCACCTATTAATTAACATTCTAGAATCCACTACTTTGTCCCACTTTTACTAATACGCCTTAAACTAACTTCTAGACACACTTCGTTCGTTTCGTGTTCGGTAGTCTTTCAAAAATAAAGCGTAAAACGGTACTTTTAAATACTTCATCCTATACATATTAGCATCCCAAGGCTATTTCCTCAATGGTCGTGACGTCCAGTTTCGGTATCGAAGGAACCTCCTTTGTCTGACAGATGATTTAAGATCAGAGACTTAGAACCGAAATTGTCCTTTTATTACTCCTGGGAAATCCTAAAACAAGTTAAATATGAAACGAAAATCAGAATAGTTTTTTCATGATTTTTTTAAATCGTCGTGACTTCTCCAAAAAGGTTATCCTTGTTTTTTTTTCTCCTAAAGGTTGTCTCATATCACATGAATTTTGTCTACAGATTTTGTTCCTATCATAGATCTTAGAAAAGATTTCAAATCGCCAGTCTTAAGTAAATATTAGCTCACCACTTGATCTCTCTTTTATACACTATTGTTCAGAGCTTTTTCAGATTGAAGAAAACAGAGACTGGCCTTTAGTCCTTGTATTTGGCTAGCATTGTTGTAGAAACTTACTCTTGTGTTAACCAGGTTCCGGCGAAATCAACAGCTGTACTGGCAGAATCAAGCCTCATGGATTAGGTTGAAACCGGTGGAGAACCTTTTTTTCCTAGGTTGACTGAAGGGTTCATCGATTGGTAGCCTGTGTTGCCCAGCTATGGCTGTGAAACACAGTTATCAACGAGGTTTTTATTTATGATTGTATAGTCTTGTATATAAGTATTAACACAATGTGTCATTATGTTCCGCGATTAGTTTACATATCTATCTTTAACTAATTTGACCGTTTTACTGTCTCCTATTTAACTTCTTTTTGTCGCAAGATAGTTTTAACATAGACAAACAGGCGAAACACTTCTATTAAATCCATTGTACATTACATAAAATTTTAGTGAGGCGTTATTAGTAACCATTTTTAAAGTTCAGTGTCATTTACGGACTACGTGACTGAATCTCTAATTGGGATTGTGAGAATCTACTTTGTTTGGGCGACGTTAAGCGGATGACAGAATATGGACAGGTGACGACTACACTAGACATTTTGAAAGATCGATCTGGATTAAGGTCGGACACGCCCAAAGAAATGAACTAAGAATCCTTTTTTGTGGCATTTTTGCATTTGCATTTGGCCTTATCTGCGGTTGAATTGTAAAATATTCAGAATGTTGTCAGTGTATATAGTCAAGAAATATGAGTTTTAATCATCCATTTCTATAATAATCATATTTTAATAGAGAAAGCTAGATTACATAATATGTATTAGCCACCACTATCCCTTGTTGGCCACCGTCCGAAGGATAGATCCGATTTGCTACTTTTCCTGGGAAGGTTGTGCTAGAAGAAATGGGTGTGACGGGTGGCCGTTTAGGCGTGCCGTGTTCTGGGGACGTGGAAAAGATCAGCTTCGAATGATTTCCATAGAACTGAGAGAATTATTAACTAATAACGCAAACGGATCAGGGCGGACTGTATCATAAAAAACTAGTTAAATGAGTAATCTTGAAACCGTCTCGATTATTCCTTTATTGCCACTCCTTGGTGCAAAGAACATAGAGAACAACGTCGCACCCGACTTGAAAAACAGCTGTCTTGTGACCAACTCTGATAGATCGATCACTTCAAAACTGACAACTTTATTCCGGGTGAACTCCAATGACCACTATAACAATCCAAGAACAACGTTAATGATACTTTTCATAGACTCTATTATTAATTTTTTTTGTGATCGAACCCTCGCCAGTTTCCATTTTTGAAGGTTGTTTTTGTTTGGGAAAAAATAAATTTCGAAAATGTTGCTATGACAGCAGTGCTAAAATTTGTTCTAATGGAGCATCAATAGATTACATACTGCAGCGACGCTTACATTTCTGGGTACCGAGGATCGTTTATAGCGTACGAAACTGGAACCACAAAAAATCGCCAGTTTCATATTGATTGTTGGTTCAATCCCATCTCCCATTTCTACAGTATCTAAATAATTCAAACCAGCGAATAACCTATAATTTTTCTGGTATCACTAATACTGTAATTTTGAGCAACATTTACAAACAGCGTCAACTCAACAATAACAAATCACCTTAAAATTAATGTTATCCATTCGTTCAGTTTCTATAGATACTAGACGGGGATTGAGGTTATACATTTTAATTAATCGTGATTGGAAAATTGTATGATTGTTCAAAAAAATCCAAATAGTCTTTGCGCCACCCCTAACTAGTCTGGTCAGGGCGCTGAAGGGAGCGGGTCATTGCACTATGGGGAATTCTCATACTAATGAGCAACAAAAATATTTTTTCAATGAAAACTGTTTTCATGCAACATATATTATATGAAGGAATATTTAAGAACCTTTTTTAACCGTTCAAGGTCACTCCTGACGGAATCCAAGTTCCAAAGTGCTCGCGTTTTCGAGGCCACACTACTCGATTCAGAGGCGGCGCACAACTGTCATTTTTGTTGATTTAACTTTGCTGCGTCGCAGCATGCGTGAAATAATAAAAATGACAGTTGTGCGTTGCTTCCGTATCGAGTGGTGTGCCCCCGAAAACGCGAGCACTTTTAAACTTGGATTCCGTCAGGAGTGACCTTCAGGGTCATCGTTAACCCTTCAAAAAAATGTTACCGGCGAAAAAAAAAAAAAATTTTTTTGGGCAACTGTTTTTTTTGTTTCCAATACAGCAAGCAATATTTCTAGTAATAATGTTGTTCATTTTTTAATCGTTACGAGGTATAGAGAATAAAAACCACAATTTTCAAAAAAAAACTTTGATTGTAGCGTTCTCGTTAAAGCGCAAATATGCGCAAGCAAATCACTCACTAAAAGGTGGAACTAGGATTATATTTCATTCCCCATTTACAGATGAGGGGACCTTTTGAGAACATTATGTTTGCGGGACCGATTCTCTTATCTAGGGTATATACTTTCATATGATTTATAAATTAGATATATAAATTAGATAAATTGGAGATAGTAAATTTTTCCTCATAGTGCATTGGGGCATGTGAAGACTTACCAGTTCGCTCTGGGACACGACTCAGAACAGTCGTCTAACTGAGATCGAGGAAATTCACATTTGTGTACAGTTTTTTTTTCCGCTTCGCTGAAGTTAAAGGGAGCGAATTAAACACAGTTTATCTTTATTTGAGGTATCAAAGGTGTAACTAAATATTACCGTTTTCTATCCCCAGTATTACCTGGGTGGGAAGGAATTAGTTAATTTTTAACTCGTGAACTAGAATAATTCAAGCCGTGTTAATTGTTTAGTGGACAATAGTGAACTATTGATCTGTGCGCGTGAGATTCACATTACTCTCTTCTCTTCCGAATCATCCCACTGGACATAAGCTACTGCTACCCGATATTGAGAGTCGGGTGAATAGAGATGGCCTCAGGGTCATCTCTGCTGGTTGAGGGGAACCCCTTTCCCCCGACATCAATCGAAGAAAAGCATGGAACGATGGGAAGGAAACAACATCGGTAACTGTTGACGGTGATGTGTCTAGCCCCTGCGCATTCGATGTTCCAATGAACTGTCATTAATCGCGCTTTCGAACTTCGGGCACGAACGACTTTAAGTAACGATGAATAAAGAACATTGGTCTATTCTCTTGGTAGACACTCAGTAGATCAGTCCGGGTTTTGATTATTCTATCATCACAGTCTCCATCGCATGGGTACAGTACATTAAAGTGGCGACGAGGTTAAAGTGGCGGAATTTCGCGTGCACAAAAAAGACTCAATAAGGAAAAAAGTGAAAAAGTACGCTACATCTATAATAGAATTCCGACTATTGTGAATTTTTTTTGTTGGGATATCCTATCTGCTAGCACATCACCATTTTGTTGAGAAAGGTTCTCTACGGCTAAGTACGGCAAGTAAAAAGAGAAAAATTTCATCGGAGGTTGGTTCTACGGGAAACTGATAGAACGCTTCCGTGGTAAGTAAAGTGCTGACGAGGGAATCCGAGCGATTGTGCACGAGGGAGCCATTTTGTGTGATGGCGTGGGGTTATTTGTTTTGAGCAGTATCACAAAAAGAACAGAAAAGGCCTTTTCGTATTGTTCATGCAAACAAAGAGTGAATGCAGAGATTATTCTTTGTTTCTTCGAGTACAATTAAAGCTTTTTTTTCTACCACCCAACATAGATGCCAACGAGAGTTGTGAGTGCAAGATAGATAACATTCAGTGTCCTTATCACAATAAGCTGCAGGATCCGAGAATTCGACCGACAACTGGACCGGTAAAACGATACCGTGAACACCCGGGGAGGACACAGCTTAACGATCAGGGTGCGGAACGTGCGATATAGATCGATATCAACTGGAACAAAGGAGCGAACAAGAGGTTCCAAAACCACAACGAGGTGTTAACAATCGAGTCCGGCTGGTAGGGTCATAACCACTCTCACTCTGTACGACAAAGGTCGCTATTCGCAGAACGTTGCTGATTGGCAAAGGCCAGGGATCGATCGGTAAGTCGACATTTTATTTATTGCTTTAGATAAATCAAAGTGAGATTTTGTGTTTCTTTCATTCAATTGAGAATAATTGGTATTTTGTAATTCTGCTTCTTTTCTTTTAACTTATTATTTTTTACCAAACATTTCGACATTGATTTAATTTTTTTACCTTGAGCTACAATTTTTATTCGTAAAATCTTCATTATACATATTTTACCGAAATATCTACCCATTAACAATAGTTCATTATGAGTTCTTCAAGCATAGCTTGTACTGTTGAGCCCTATCGTAGGGGCAACAGTTTCAATGACTGGTACACACGATTAAAATACTTTTTTATGGTGAATAAGGTTAAAGATGAAGAGAAAATGCCATATTTCATAACCCTTAGTGGTCCCACAATTTTCGAGGAAATTAAACTCCGGAAATTTTGAAGAAATTGCTTTTGACGATTTGATTGCAAAATTGAAAAATCGCTTGGACAAAATTGATCCGGATCTAGTTCAACGATATAAATTTAGTACAAGAGTGCAACAGCCGGAAGAAACTACTGAAGATTTCGTTCTAGCACTTAAGCTACAGGCGGAATTTTGTGGATTCGAAAATTTTAAGGAAGTAGCAGTTCTCGACCGTATTATTGCGGGGCTGCGAGACAAAAATTTGCGACAAAGACTACTTAGCGAAGAAAAATTGAAATTAGCGTCAGCTGAGAAAATAATAGCAACTTGGGAGGTAGCCAAAGCAAATGCAGGCACTGCTGAGGCACCTAGGAACTATCTGAACATGGTTGCGGCCGTTGACAGATATCATAGACCGGAATATGGGTCAGCTTTGAATAAAATGGCAAAAGTTTATGATTTGGCCAATAAATATCAGAGGGAGGAGAATGATCAGGTAGCTGGAAGTAGCCGCGGTCCGGTGAAAAGCCGATTGGGGTACAGATCCTACGATAGAGCAATACAACAAGGTAGAGGAGGGCAACATCGGTTTGGAATGAGTGAAAGGAGAAATGGGACATACGGAAGATCACGACCGGATTACTCCCAAATGGTGTGCAACTACTGTGGCATTAAGGGCCACATAAAAAAAAAATTTTTAAGCTGAAAAATTTGCATCGGGATGCTGTAAACTTGGTGGACTCGTACAAACCTGGACCCTCGGCAGAAAGACACATTCACGAACTACTCAGTAGAATGCAGACAACAGACTCAGATGATGAGATCAGCGACACAGGTGACTTACAATGCATGTTAGTGTCGTCTATAAATAAAATCAGTAGTCCTTGTTTGATACAAGTGGAAGTGGAAGGTAAATACCTTGAAATGGAGGTTGATTGTGGATCGTCCGTCTCAGTGATGAGTAAAAATCAATATTTTGTTATCTTTGACAAACCTTTACTGAGTTACAGCAATGAGCTGATAGTCGTAAATGGGGCTAAATTAAAAATAGCGGGGAAGGTAATGGTCTCAGTTAAATTCAAAGGAAAAGAGGAAATGATGAGCTTGTTGATTCTGGATTGTGAAAACACATTTTACCCCTTGTTTGGTCGAACATGGCTAGATGTTTTTTATCGAGATTGGCGATATTTTTTCTCAGACACAGTGGCTGTAAATAATCTACATAGTAAGCCCAGCGAATATGCTGTTGACGAGCTGAAGCACAAATATAGCAATGTTTTTGAAAAGAATTTTTCCATGCCTATTGTAGGCTTTAAGGCAGAACTTATAATGAAAAATGGGTCACCTATTTTTAAAAAGGCTTATGAAGTGCCATATAGATTGAGAGATAGAGTTTCGGACTATTTGAATAAACTAGAAGAGGAGAAAGTTATAACTCCTGTAGACACTAGCCAATGGGCATCACCTATTATTATTGTCATGAAAAAAAATAACGATATCCGTTTAGTAATAGATTGCAAAGTGTCTCTTAACAAATCTCTAATTCCCAATACATATCCTTTACCAACTGCACAGGATATTTTCGCCAATCTGGCAGGCTGCAAATATTTCTGTGCACTAGATTTAGAAGGTGCTTATACGCAACTGGAACTTTCTGAGAGATCAAAAAAATTTGTAGTCATCAATACAATGAAGGGTTTATACACTTATAATAGACTGCCACAGGGAGCATCATCAAGTGCTTCCATTTTTCAACAAGTAATGGATAAAGTTTTGCAGGGGATTGATAATGTAACATGTTATCTTGATGATGTTTTGATTGCCGGTAAAAACCCGAAGGAGTGCCGAGAAAAACTTGTATTAGTATTAGAGAGATTAGCTAATGCTAATATTAAAGTGAATTTTGAAAAATGTAAATTCTTTGTGACGCAGGTCTCCCATTTGGGGCATATAATAAGCGATAGGGGACTAATGCCCTGTCCCAATAAAGCTTCGACCATTGTTAAGGCAAAGGCCCCTAAAAATGAAACAGAACTGAAATCCTTCTTAGGGTTGATAAATTATTATCACCGATTTATTCCGCGTTTATCTAGCAAACTATACCACTTATATAATTTGCTTAAATCTAAAGTAAAATTCATTTGGGATGATAACTGTCAGAAGGCATTTGAAGAAAGTAAACAATCGTTGGTTAAAGCAAACATTTTGGAATTTTTTGACCCTAAGAAACCTCTTGTTGTTATTTCTGATGCATCAAGCTATGGTCTTGGCGGCGTATTAGCCCATGTGGTGGACGACATTGAGAAACCCATTAGTTTCACATCATTTTCATTAAATTCAGCTCAGAGAAAATACCCTATCCTACATCTAGAAGCATTAGCGTTGGTTTGTACGATAAAAAAATTCCACAAATATTTGTATGGGCAGCATTTTAGGATATATACAGATCACAAACCTTTAGTTGGAATTTTTGGGAAAAACGGAAAGCATTCAATTTACGTTACAAGACTTCAACGGTTTATTTTGGACTTATCGATTTACGATTTTGACATACAATACAGACCATCGCATAAGTTAGGAAATGCTGATTTTTGTTCCAGATTTCTTCTACAGCAGGAAGTTCCAGAGGAACTAGATACAGAGATTGTTCAGAGCATAAATTTTAGCAAAAATATACCCTTAGACTCAAAAATAATTGCGGAAGCCACAGACAAAGACGATTTCTTACTTAAAATCAAACTATATATGCTGAATGGTTGGCCTGAAAGAGTGGATAAACAGTTTATAGATGTGTTTGCAAACCAACAGGATTTGGAATTGTTTAAAGATTGTTTACTTTACAAAGATAGAGTTATAATACCAAGGATTTACCAGAAGCAAATACTTAAACTCTTACATGGAAATCACGCTGGAATAGTAAAGATGAAGCAGTTTGCACGGCGTATGGTTTACTGGTTTGGTATAAACAGTGACATTGAAAACTATGTTGCTAGTTGTGAAGCTTGCAACAGCATGGCAATTGTTTGTAAACCTAAACAATCGTCCAAATGGACACCGACAACAAAACCATTCAGTAGGGTTCATATAGATTTCTTCTTTTCGAACATCGTACGTATCTTCTAATTGTAGACAGTTTCTCCAAATGGATTGAGATTGAACACATGAAACAAGGAACAGATTGTAAAAAGTTTTAAAGAAACTAGTGGCATTTTTGCGCGTTTTGGGTTACCGGATGTTCTAGTTTCGGACAATGGTCCTCCATTCAACTCTTACAATTTCACGAACTTTCTAGAAAGGCAAGGAATTAAAATTATGAAAAGTCCACCCTATAATCCATCAAGTAATGGACAAGCCGAGAGATTAGTCAGAACGGTAAAAGAGGTTCTCAAGTGTTTCCTATTGGAACCGGAGGTGGCTGAGTTGGATCTGGAAGACCAGATAAACTTGTTTTTGTTTAATTATAGGAATAATAATTTGACGAGTGACGGACATTTGCCGTCTGAGAAAATATTTAGCTACATGCCAAAGACTATTTTAGACCTTATAAATCCCAAAAAGCATTATAAAAAATATATGGCGATACCACAGCCGGATGACGAAGTTGTCAAGGAAACACTAAGCGGGAAAATCCCGAGGCATTCAAATGATGTAATTGATAAACTGATGGCTGGAGATAAAGTGTGGTATAAAAACCACGACCCCAATCTCCATGCTAGATGGATTAAGGCAACTTTCATAAAAAAATATTCTCCTAATACCTTCCAGATACGGATTGGAAGCACAAGCGTAATGGCGCATCGGAAGCAGCTAAAGATCAGTAGGAGCGCGTCATCCTGGCAAGGGCCGAATGTTCTCATACGTCGACCCGGAGAGGACGATAATACAAACGTTGAGATGGGGGTTTCTTCTGCACCACCCGAGGATAGTGATCAAGAGAATGAGCCAATGGAGCCTCCTAGAGGAGGTAGAAAACGGAAGCACGTCGTTTCCGGAAATGATTCTTCAATCCCCAGAAGATCAAAACGCAAGAAAATAACAAAAAGGAGTGATGATTTTTACTATAACTAATTTTCATTTTCGATTGTTTAAAAACGATTTGTATCAAAGTTGAATTTCGAATAATTTATTTTATAGTCAAAATAAGTTCTCATGTTATGAATTCGAATATTGTTTGACGATGGTCAGTTTGATAGTTGATAAGATAAAGTTTTTCCAAAAGGGGAAGAATTGATGTGTCTAGCCCCTGCGCATTCGATGTTCCAATGAACTGTCATTAATCGCGCTTTCGAACTTCGGGCACGAACGACTTTAAGTAACGATGAATAAAGAACATTGGTCTATTCTCTTGGTAGACACTCAGTAGATCAGTCCGGGTTTTGATTATTCTATCATCACAGTCTCCATCGCATGGGTACAGTACATTAAAGATGGAAACTATGCTGGTCGAAGACAACCTGACTGGATGGATCCAATTAATGGAGAGTTATCGATACTCCTGATGAAACCGGCAAAAGAGAACGACGTGCTACCCGACAACCCGTTTTTCATACGCAAATCTATCGAAGCTGCAGTAGGTACCATCGAAGACGCCCGACCAGAAGCTAGAGGAACGCGGTACGTGTTGAAAGTTCGACAAAAGCGGCAAATTGAAAAACTGCTCGCCTTAAAACAGCTTATTGATGGAACAGCGATTTGTATCGAGCTACACGGAACACTAAATATCAGGAAATGTATAGTATCGTGTCAATATGGATTGAACCTTCCCGACGACGAACTGACATCGCTTCTAGGAAGTCAACGTGTAATTGAAGTACGTCGCTTCACCAAACGAGATCCGAAGGATAAAAAGACGTTTATCCCTACTAATACTATGGTACTGACAATTCAAGGAACAACAATCCCTGATTTTCTTTATTTCGGATATGTAAGGGTCAGAACTTGACCCTATTATCCAGCACCTCTACAATGCACTAGGTGTCACAGATTTGGTCATTCCAAAAAGTTCTGTACGGAAAAAGAAATATGTGCGGATTGCTCTGCGGAGCATGCTGAATCTACACCTTGCGTAGCTGATCCCCTCAGCGTAAACTGTAGCGGGCCCCACAGCTCAAGATCAAGGGATTGTCCGGTTAAACTCGCCGAGGCTAAAATTGTTAAAATTAAAGTTGATCAAGATGTATCGTACGGCGAAGCTAGGAAAAGACACCAAGCGACAATGGAAAGTAATGACCAGGAGCCAGCAACGAGCTCGAGTCCATCCATCAAGGATCTACTGAAAAAACTAGACGAGAAAGATCAAGAAAACACCAAGTTAAGGATGCTTTTGCAGAATCTAATCAAAGAAGTTGCAGATCTAAAGAAAAATAATCATCCATCTGTATTAGATACAACAGAAATACCAGAACAGCTTACAATGGACACATCAGAAGAGCAGAAAGTCTCCAAACGACAACGAAGCAAAGATATATCTCCGACTGTCCTGCAAGGTAATGGAAGAAATTCACCCCCCTTAAAGAAGTCTTCCAGCGCAACATCCCAGGTAAATCCACAATCCGCTCCCAACAACGAAGAAGAAATCAAACACACGAAGAAAAACCAAAAGAAACATAGTCACAGCCACTCCAAATTTTGCATTTCTCCCGATCATCAAAACGGGTCCGATTGGTCAGATCCAAATGCCGTGGACCCCCGGCAATATGACCGCTTTTAATCTGAACACTTTTTAATTTGAACCCCGTTCGTTTGAACATCGTTCAAATTAAAAATGGTTCAAACGTCATTTAACACGTGGAATCGAGAAAAGAAAAATGAAACATCGTGAAACGGAATGCTGAATCAAAACAAACCAGCCAAGAGAGCAGCCAGAAACCAGAGTCTATTATATACACTGAGCCAAAAGATCATCCTGAATGTGAATGAAAACTGATTCACTCTTGCCCCACAACGAACATCATACATATAGTGGATGATTCTCATCCGACTATCACTGATACTGGATGACAAGTTTTCAAATGAAAGTTATCCAATAACCATATGTTTTTACTATAGAAACATGGGTGACTTGTTGGTTTACTATCGAATGAATATATTACTATAAACAATCGATTGAAATTTCTTCTCTGAATGAAAATCAGTTTCAAGCCAACTGAAGAATACCTTTTGATGCCTGAATTAGGAATTATACAGAATCTTGGACATCATGAAAAAAAACGTTGATTATTCAATGGTTTTATACGTTTATTATCATGCTTGTTTCGATACTGAACATTATTGAATAAAATAACCATAGAAGGTTATTAGACACAAAATCAAAACTGCGGGTGGTTCGTTTGGAATTGATATTTAACCCGGTATCCGAAGGCAGCATCTGACAAAAACTCCGAATTGGCTGTCGCATTTCTACGATGTATTTAGCAATTCCGTTTTATGTAGCAGGTAACGGTTGATCTTCTGTGCAGTTTGCCGAGTGGTGAAGCGATTTTGATGAGGCAAATTTAGAGTCAGGCCGCAGGTGGTATTGGCGCCTTTGATCCGCGTACAGTCTGACTCCCAGGTTTCCTAGTTTTTGGCGATTCCTCGGTTCCTCGATTCATGGCAACTCCACATCGTTGTTATCCTCACTGCAATGACCCTTATTCGACGCGAACAGTAACACAAAAGTACCGATAAACACTCTCGATGAGGACATCAATCGATTTCACAAACAGCAAGACGAGCTGCGCCCACAGACGGAATATTTTCTTCAGATTACGGTAGATAGCTCCGGAGCTGCAACGTATCATCCGGTTTAGATCGACGTCAAATTTAATTTGTCATTGAATCAGGATTTATGGTATTTCTTCTGATTCTGCAATAATATAATATCAACTAATAATCCAAATCTGTTTGACGATAGTTTCTCTCTTTATCTTACCAGCTTTTCGATTCACAGCATCTCCGATTTTATACTGCCAAATTATGATGCGACCGTCGCCTGTGGCTTGCAAACTAACGACTGTGCCAAGACCAGTAGCATAATAGAAAGCATCAGAAAATCCAACCAAAAGTGGATGATTATCGTTATAGGGCATGAGGAATCAATTAATCATTCGCATATAAAACGACGTTCCGTCGCAGTAGAACAACACTGAAATTATATGACAATGCGTTCTAAAACTAAAATCTATACATTGTAAAAGTTGATGATATTCATCCGATAGCTTGACGATACTGCATTCATTTGTGTTTATCATATGGAAACGGAAGGATGCATTTTTAAAGCACAGGGAATGACTAATCATTCTTTTAGGCGATGATGTTTGGGTTCAGTGTAGAGTTGCGCAAAGAGGATCTTCTTACTTTTATTCTGAATGATGCTCTTGTTATTATGTTGAAAACTTTCATTTTTGTTCAACCCTTCAAGTGACTTCACGGAAGTGATCACTTCTAAAGCTTTTTAATTCGATAACCAAAGTCACCTACAGAGTGCAAACACGTGAGTTTCTTGTTGCAACTTTATTGGGTGGCTGTATTGAAGTTTCTTGAAGCTGTTTCTAGAACAAATCTAATACATTTCAATTCGTGAGTTTTAATTCGCCATAATAATCATCAGGCGATAACAATACTTCCGCCTTACCAACAATCATTTGTTTACTTTGCTCGATAGGTAGACGGTTTGACAGTTCAATAGGTAGATTTGGCTTCACTCTTTGCGTAACTCTATATATAATAGACTCTGCCAGAAACCAGTTTTTCTAATGCAAATAGAGTAACCAGAAGTTCAAATTAAAAATGAACCCCGTTAATTTGAATGAGGTACCGTTCAAATTATCGAGGGTCCACGGTATCTAACAAACTACTAGAATTCGGCCAATTTCCTACTTCTCCTACCATCATTCAATTCCAAAGATAACAACTCGATCATTGACGCTTTGGCCTCTACTCCTCTGAATAGTATTAACACGGGCCGACATCAATTTATCACTAATCCCACACAAAAAATCAGAAAGGTTATGTACAAGACACAACCGCCCAACGTAAACTACGTAAGGCAGTTTTGTTCATTGAGGATTGTAGTGCCATCATGCATTTGATTACTTATGTCACTGGTTTCGAAAAAAAAACTAGCGTATCTTAAGATATGAAAATTGTTGGATACGCCAATTGTTTAAAAAATTTACTATGAAAACCCAAATTTATTCCTCAGTGGTAATGATGCCTTTCTTCGATCCGAATTGCCTACATTTGGGTTTTGAAGCATTTGATGAAATATTTCAATAGAAGAAGCCCTAGGGGACCATCCTCTTTTCCGTTTGCAACATTTATTATTCAGAAACATTCCAATCATAGGCATATCTTGTTTTTCGTGCATCACTAGAAATCATAAAATGTCAATCATGTACCAAATCCCAATTAATTTGGTTGTGATGCGCGCGAGTAGTAAACGTTGCGGACGGGAAAAGAGGGTGTGTGTTATTATGTACAATCTAACTCCCACTGTCTGACAGTGTTGGTAAAATCTCAAAATCTCAAATCTCATCGGCGATTCAAACCATGCGTGAGTCAAATCCCATCAGAATCATGGCCCAGAGATTTGCTCATGATTCGAATCGCAATTAAACGGATTGGACTAGTCATCAACACGTCGAAGACGAAGTACATGATAGGAAGAGGCTCAAGAGAGGTCAATGTGAGCCACCCACCACGAGTTTCTATCGGTGGTGACGAAATCGAGGTGGTTGAAGAATTCGTGTACTTGGGCTCACTGGTGACCGCCGATAACGATACCAGCAGAGAAATTCGGAGACGCATAGTGGCTGGAAATCGTACGTACTTTGGACTCCGCAAGACGCTTCGATCGAATAGAGTTCGCCGCCGTACCAAACTGACTATCTACAAAACGCTTATAAGACCGGTAGTTTTCTACGGACACGAGACCTGGACGATGCTCGTGGAGGACCAACGCGCACTGGGAGTTTTCGAAAGGAAAGTGTTGCGTACCATCTATGGTGGGTTGCAGATGGTGGACGGTACGTGGAGGAGGCGAATGAACCACGAGTTGCATCAGCTGTTGGGAGAACCATCCATCGTTCACACCGCGAAAATCGGAAGACTGCGGTGGGCCGGGCACGTAGCCAGAATGTCGGACAGTAATCCGGTGAAAATGGTTCTCGACAACGATCCGACGGGAACAAGAAGGCGAGGTGCACAGCGGGCAAGGTGGATCGATCAGGTGGAGGACGACTTGCGGACTCTCCGCAGACTGCGTGGTTGGCGAAGTGCAGCCATGAACCGAGCTGAATGGAGAAGTCTTTTATGTGCAGCACAGGCCACTCCGGCCTTAGTCTGATGATAAATAAATCGAATCGCGATTTGCATATTGCATGATATTTACCTGTTCCTCATTGTTGAATGCATTGAATTAACTGTTTTTTGTCTAAAACAATGGCTAATAATTGAATGAGCATGAGCATGAGCATGAGCATGAGCATGAGCATGAGCATGATTGACCGCCCACGGTTGCTACTCTGTTATTGCCAGGTCAGCTGTAATTACACAGAGAACCAACAGACGAAGTTTGGGACTAACATCATCTTCAATGTGTAAGCCAAGCTTGCCAAAAACTCCTCGCCGAGTAGAAAATGAGCAAGAGCAAGAGTTTTTTTGAGGAGCAGAAATAAGCATCAAAACTCACAACATTGTGCATCATTAAACCCGAGCTTGTGCGTAGCAAAACAAGAGCGAGTCTATCTGTTCATATTTTTCTTGTGGTCCGTCACTCACTTACACTCACATTCAAAACAGCCTCCAAGATTTTTGCACATACAAAGCGTCGCTCCGGAGGCTCAATGAATGCTCTTTCGCCCGACACCTCACTCACATATGTTTCTATTTTGCTTTTCCTCACTCTGCGTTTTTGTACCTCTGCTTTTTTACGCTTTCACTCAATTGTGAGGATGCGAAGGCAACATTTTGCTGATGATGATTCTATTTGACTCTAGCGATGGTGAGGAGTTTTGTTAAGCCTGGTAAGAACTGGTGACCTAAAAATAAGCAATACCAGCGCCGGCCGTGCCCGAATGCAGGTCAATTAGGGAATAGGTAGGAAATTGTTGACATGATACTCGCTTTGATAGAAGCCGACGAGTCATCTGCACTTCCACGAGAAATCATTGGGATGTTGGATACATGGGGTAGGGAGTGTGGCAGGGTTCGTTTTGGTAAACGGTTTGCCGTGTATAGCGTGTAGTTTAATCGATTTAGAACAAAAACACAATTGAATGAAAACTAATTATTTTAATTACCGCACTAAGCAGAACAAAACTTTCGATGATCGGCCGGTCGTTCTGCTCACCGCACAAAGCAGAACAAAATTTCGCTGACCAGCCGATTGTTCTGCTTACTGATAGAAACACGTCTTGACGCGAAATTATTTTCACTTTCTCTCTAAAACAATGGCTAATAATTGCATATATAAACAAAACATACGCCTCGATTGCGATTTGACGCTTTTTAGAGCGAAATCATTTTTCGTTGAGTGAGCGAAGCGATGCGATTCCGACCGAGAAACTCAAGCGCGATGCTCCCCTTACAGAATCGCAGGCGAGTTAGCTCGTGCATGAAACCCCGATGATTCTGATTTGAGTATTATTCTACCAACACTGAGTGTCACTTTGGATAAAATATTTGTGCACCATTTTATTAATATTATTGCAATACTTTTGAATCAGGGTGCAAGAAGGTGATAGCTCGATTGTAATTCATATAGCCCGTTTCAAGAACGTATGCGTTACGAAGCTTTTGTCGTGTACAATAAGTACCGCATGATTGCACCCACGTATTATAAAAATATCTTAAGTGCATTCACTTTTCCTGAATCAAAGTTAAACCCTTCTGATTCAGGCGCGCATTTAATTGGACAAAATATTATTAGGCCGATATAAATATTTTTTTAAAATATGTCTACCCCCACCCCGCCCTTCGGATTGTTTTCCTCAAAAATAACAATTTGAGGGGGAAAAAACATTTACCGGATAATTTTGAGATTAGAAAGTTCTCATACATACTTTAACAAATCCGAGAAGTTTTTTTTTCTTTTTTTTTCTTTTTAATATTTATTTTTTACTAGCAGACCCGACGAACTTTGTTTCGCCTAAAATTGATTTATTCTCTGATTAATTCTCGAGTTATGCAGAAATTTTTGGTTCATTTGTATGAGAGCCCCTCTTTCCAGAAGGGGGAAGCGTTGCAAACCATCACAGAAACATATTTTATCTTCCAAAACCTCCACACGTCAGATTTGGTTCCATTTGCTAGATCTCGAGTTATGATGAAATTGGTGTTTCATTTGTATAGGAGCTAGGTTTCAAAGAGGAGAGGGGTATCGAACCATCTTAAGAACCTTCCCCGGCCCCGAAAACCTCTGCATTCAAATTTTCAAGCCGCTCCATTTAGTAGAAGAGGAAGAAGATTACCCCCTCCCCCTTGACTTTGCGGAGACCATAATTTTTAATAAATCTGTGTAACGGCCTTATTAGTTTTCAGTTTGAGAAAAAAAATGCTCAACATTTTTCCCAAGTTTTTTAATATAAACATGTTTGTACGGGGTTGGAATTTTCTTATACTGTGTATTGAGTGTAATATCATCAAATAATATCATCAAATGGGCCTAATTGATTCTGACATTGATTTTTGGAATGACGATTGGGCTCTTAATTCAAACTATTTTAATCAACTAATCCACTCAACAGAAAGAATAGATTGCGATCTATCTGGAAGTAACGTCAGTTGAACGAAATATGCTGAATAGAGAGAGTATGAGTCGTTTCAAATTTCAAGGTCAAATACAGTTACGCCTATTTGAAAAAAGTTCCTAGAATTGATCGTCTCATGCCTGCACAGCATGCCCCTATCTGGATCACTTTTTATACACCATGCACTACATTACGCATTTTTGTTACATTTGTTCCGACCGCGGTCACTGGTCCGGCTCCATTGTTCTACTTTTTGTGCGAAACACCGCACAGAAAGCAGAGTCCAGAAGCCAACCGCACTAAACGGCGACGGCCGAAACGAATCTTGCGGACAAGAAAAGAGGGTGCTGCCAAAATGATCCGATACCATATTTTAACGTTCATAACCCAAAGTTTCAATATAATTGACAAATTGGTAGAGAATTTCCGAGTCGATTGATATATAAATCTCAAAAATCCATCGGAAGATAAAGGCGCTATTAAAGTTCAAAATCTTACATGATTTCGTGACGGTCTCGAATTTGGAAATTTTCATTTGCCACCCTGTATCCGAGTCTTCCCCTTAGACGTAGTTTACGTCAAAACCAGTAAAAGCAACCGCAATCCAATGGAATTTACGCGGCTACCGCGCAAGACGATCAGAATTGCAAATCTTAGCCCAATCTCATCAACCCGATGTCATTTGTCTTCAAGAAACTCTCTGTCAACCAAAATGTCCTACTTTCTCAAATAATTACGATTACTACTGTTTACACCCAACACAAATAACCGGTTGGGGCGGAGTAGCAATTGCAGTGTCCAAAAGTATACCTCATTTAAGAATCCCCATAACTACAAGTCTCCAAGCAATTGCCGTAAGAGTGTCTTCGCCTTGCGAACTAACATACGTATCCCTGTATATTCCACCTTCTCACGATAACAACACCTTAAAAGATGAACTTCGAGAACTTATTCCTCAGTTACCCAAACCTTTCGTCATAATGGATGATTTAAACGCGCATTGTGAAATTTGGGGAGGACTTTCCACAGACTTGCGTGGGAAAACTCTAGTAAGTATCATAGGTGAATATGAATTGACAATTTGGAATGATGATTCCATAACATTTTACTGTCCAGCCAATGGAAATCAATCAGCTGTGGATTTGACGCTGTCGTCTGATCCAATGAGCAATCTTAGCTTGCATGTGGATGATGATTTATGTACATGGCAGTGATCATTTTCCAATTTTCTTGTCCCCCATCAAAAAGTTAACTTCCTGTCATATTGCTACCCCTAAATGGATTTTTCACAAAGCGGATTGGGTCGAATTTCAAAATAGAATAGAATTAATGATAGATCCAAACATAACTTATACCCCTGATGCTCTAACACATTTGATATCAGACATAGCCTTTTCATGTATCCCGCGATCATCTGGACACACAGGTCACAAACGTGTAGCCTGGTGGAGTAATGAAGTATCAACAGCAATCAAAAGTCGTCGCAAAGCTCTAAGATCTCTCCGCCGTTTGGAAAAATCCGACCCTCGGATTCAAGAATCCCTGCTGAATTTTCGGAGGGAACGCAACAATGCTCGCAAAGTAATAAAAGATGCCAAAGAACAAAGCTGGAAGACATTTGTGGAGGGTGTTAACATACACTCCTCGTCTTCAGAATTATAGAAACGAGTAAATAGTTTACAAGGTAAAATTTCGAACACTAAAACCGTTATTAAAATTAATGGAAGTACTATGGACGAGCCAATTGCGGTATCAGAGGCTTACGCTAAGGTATCCAGCCTAGAATCAACTTTTAACGAAAATACAGTTGATACCCTGATTCGATCGGAGGAACAAACTATGAACATTAAATACAATCAAGACATTACTCTTAGGGAGTTAGACTGGGCATTACAAAAATGTACAAGCAAAAGCTCTGGGTCAGATGATATAGGGTATCCTCTGCTAAAGCATTTACCAGTATCAGGAAAATTAGCATTACTACGTTGCTACAATCAAGTTTGGGATACAGGTTTGATCCCAAGTAAGTGGAAGGAATCTATAATTATACCTATTCTCAAAAAGAATAGAAGAGAGGGGTCTCCAGAGGATTACCGCCCTATCTCGTTAATAAACTGTATAGCGAAAGTGATGGAAAGAATCATTAACAGAAGACTGCTTCATACATGTTCAAATCGTCGCCATCGCGGACCAGTAGGGGGAATGACGGCTTTGGCAGGTTTTGTTCTATTATTGTCAGGGGTTTTTTTTATGACTGATTTTGCTCAAATTTGGCCTAAACATTCTTTGCATATCAAAGAATATTGTGACCAAATTTCATAAAATTCGGTCGACAAAAACCCCCCTGCCAATAATAGAACAAAACCTGCCAAAGCCGTCTGTTCCCCTACCTAGTATCAAAATAGAAAACAACGTGATTCCATCTGTCAAACAATTAAAAATATTAGGATTGACTATTGATAGTAAATTCAATTTCATGAAGCACGCTGCAGAACGAAAAAGCTCTACTACAAAAGTATTAAACATCATCCAAATTTTGGGGGGGGAAGAGTAAGAGCATCTCGTGACACTCTTATAAGAATTGTTAAAACTTTAGTAATACCTCGTTTATTCTATGCATTTTCCATTTCTAGTAGAAGAAAAGATACGGTACTACCAATCATCAAACCTATTTACAACAAGGCTATCCGCTTTGCTTCAGGAGCTTTTTACACCAGCCCTTCAGTAGCAATTTGCTGCGAATCAGGTCAACTCCCTTTTGAATACCTCGCCTTATCAATGGAATCACATACTGCCATAAGAATGATGGAAATGGGTCGTACAGACCAAGACCTAGTTTTGATACGAAGGGCGAAGACCTCGTATGAATCCATAACTGGTCAAATTTTTCCAAAAATTGTCGCATTGTTCCGCTGGGGTCAACAAAATTGGGACTGCGAATTACCAAAAACAGACTGGTCGTTGGCCAACAAAATTAGGGCTGGAGCCAATCCCCTCAAAGCCCAATCATGTTTCAAAGAACTATTACAGAATAAATACCGATCATTCTGTAAAATCTATACAGACGGATCAAAAAGTGAGCACAAAACTGCATATGGAATCTATTCAGCTGATTTTAAAATAAAAGGAAGAATAAATGACCAGTGTTCGGTTTTTTCAGCTGAAGTAATGGCTATCAAGCAAGCTATATTGAATTCTCCAAACCAAACAAGAAGTGTGATTTTCACGGACAGTGCTAGTTGTATAAGAGCTTTGGAAAGTGGACATTCGAAACATCCATGGATTCAGGAGTGTGAAGAAGAAATCAAAACTAAAGACATTAGTGCTGTCCAATGAGCAGCTCGAAGTAGCTCGAAGTTGTTCCCGTCCTGCTCGTTCTTCTTTGTCAACACATGGGCAAGAGCAGGACAGGAAGAAACTTCGAGCTACTTCAAGCTCTCATTGGACAGCACTATTATCTTCGTTTGGGTGCCTGGACATGTTGGAATACACGGCAACGAAAATGCTGATAGATTGGCTAACGAGGGCAGATTATGCAATACGATATACGACGAAATTCCTGGTCCAGACGCAAAGAAATTTATCGAAAAATCTATTTGGAAAGCTTGGCAGCATGAATGGAATTCTGCTAGTCCAGGCACACAATTAAATACTATAAAGGAAAAAGTTACCCAATGGACAGATCGGAGGGACCAGTATGAGCAAAAAGTTTTAACAAGGATCAGGATAGGCCACACACGAGTAACACACGATTACCTGTTGATTCCCTATTCCGACTTCCCTCTTTGCACGACTTGTAATTGTAGACTAACTATAAAACACATTCTATTAGATTGTACGAAACACAACAAAATCAGGCAAACTATGGCTATAACTGGAACATTGTAACACATCTTACAGAATGACGAAAAAAGTGAGGATAGAGTAATACGTTTTGTTAAAGCAATAGATTTAACCAAATTATTGTAATATTTGAGTATAAAAAGTTCAATAAAGAATGACGCGAATGACCCATGTGGTTAAAACGTCTAAAATTAAAAAAAAAAAAAATGTGAAGACTTAAATACTGGCGGAAAGAGATCACTCCGAGCTGCCACTGTTCCTGCTCGTCCAGTTTGTTTGACAGTCAGAAACTAATTGGGATAAGGTAGCATCGTTTTAGTGATGAACTTAAATATAATTTAAAAAATCACTTTAATAAAGAAATAAAAAAAAAAAAAGGTAGCATCGTGGCTACTTCGATGATTAGGAAAAGTCTCACGGAAAGTATTTGCATGGAGGTTTATCATGCCATATTCAGCTTACTTACTTGATACTTGATGGGCTACAGCTCTTCGATGAACCTACGCCGAATAGAGTATCCTTCTCCACTGGACTCGATCCTGGACCAATCGCTTCCAGTCGCCCTGAACATTGAGCGCCCTCAGGTCCTTTTCAACTGCAAAAAGCCATCGTGTACGCGGCCGTCCACGAAGCCTGCGGCCTCTTCCGGGTTCTCTACTAAATATTATCTTCGCTTGAGGTTCTTCCGGCATACGAACAACGTGAGCAGCCCACTGTAGTCTGCCGTGTTGTATAAGTTTAATAATATTCAGCCCTTTTTACACCTGGTACAATACGTGGTTCATGCGACGCCGCCAGATACCGTTCTCCTGTTTACGCTCAAACACTCCGAAAGCTCTCCGATCAGCCTCCTTTAACGTCCATGTTTCATGGCCGTTTAAAGCCACCGGAAGAATCAGAGTGTTTTCGTTTGCAGACTACGGGACTTAAGCTGGTTACGAAGTCCATAATAAGCCCTATTTGCAGCTGCAATACGCCTCTTCACCTCGCGGGTAACATCATTATCGCACGTCACTAATGTTCCAAGATACACAAACTTCTCTACCACTTCGAATTTTTCACCATCCAGGACCATTTCGCTACCACCACCACTAATGAACCCACGTTGATTGCCAGCGACCATGTACTTCGTTTTGCTGGTATTGATCGTGAGTCCAATCCTCGCTGTCTCCCTCTTAGAAGGCACAAAAGCCTCTTCCACGGAACGGCGATCAATTCCGATAATATCGATATCGTCCGCAAATTCCAGGAGCATATGCGATTTTGTGATAATGGTACCGCTTCTTTTGCACACCAGCTCTCTTAATCGCTCCCTCGAGCGCTATGTTGAAAAGTAGATTCGATAGTGCATCACCCTGCTTTAATCCATCTAATGTAACAAATGACGTCGATATTTCATCCGCAACCCTTACATTTGATTTCGATCTTTCCAACGTTATACGAATCAGCCGTATCAGTTTCGCCGGAGCCCAAGTCCTGGTGTTAGGTGGGACGCTAAACAGCCCTGACATGACGGCCCTCCGACGAGATAGGAGGTTTGCGCAGGTCCAATAAGCCGCCAGGAAAACCAATCATTACTAACAATATAAGAGATAATGCGACTCGATATAATCGGCAAAGACCTAGGCGACGAATACAGGATCACGATTGGAAGCTTGGAACATGGAACTGCAAGTCGCTAGGTCTCGCAGGTTGCGACAGGATGATGTACGACGAATTACATCCCCGCAACTTCGACGTCGGGTGCTGCAGGAGATTTGCTGGACAGGACAGAAAGTGTGGAAAAGCGGGCATCGAGCGGCTACCTTCTACCAAAGCTGTGGCACCACCAATGAGCTGGGAACCGGCTTCATAGTGCTGGGTAAGATGCGCCAACGCGTGATTGGGTGGCAGCCAATCAACGCAAGGATGTGCAAGCTGAGGATTAAAGGTCGATTCTTCAAGTATAGCATCATCAACGTGCACTGCCCACACGAAGGGAGACCCGACGACGAAAAAGAAGCGTTCTACGCACAGCTGGAGCAGACATACGATGGATGCCCACTGCGGGACGTCAAAATCGTCATCGGTGACATGAACGCTCAGGTAGGAAGGGAGGAAATGTATAGATCGGTCATCGGACCGGATAATCTGCACACCGTATCGATTGACAACGGCCAATGATGCATAAACTTCGCAGCCTCCCGTGGAATGGTAGTCCGAAGCACCTTCTTTCCCCGCAAAAATTTCCACAAGGCCACATGGAGATCACCTAACCAAGATCACCTAACCAAGGAAAACCAAATCGACCACGTTCTAATAGACGGTAAATTCTTCTCCGACATCACGAACGTCCGCACTTACCGCAGTGCGAATATTGAATCCGACCACTACCTCGTTGCAGTATGCCTGCGCTCAAAACTCTCGATGGTGTACAACACGCGTCGAAGTCGGACGCCGCGGTTTAACATTGGGCGGCTACAAGAAGGTAGACTAGCCCATGGATACGCGCTGCAGCTGGAAGTGGCACTCCCAACGGAAGAGCAGCTAGGCGCAGCGTCTCTTGAAGATGGCTGGAAAAATATTCGATCCTCCATTGGAAACACCGCAACCGCTGCACTTGGCACGTGAGCCGTTAGTGGAAGAGAAGAATGCAGCATGGGCGAGATTGATGCAACACCGCACGAAGGCGAACAAGGCACAACTCCGGAGGAAAAAGCGCCAGCAGGAAGATAGAGACCGTGAAGAGACGGAGTAACTGTACCGCGCCAATAACGTACAAAACTTCTATGAGAAGTTGAACCGTTCACATAAGGGCCTCGTGCCACAGCCTGATAAGTGTAAGGACATAAACGGGAACCCTCTTACGAACGAGCGTGAGGTGATCCAAAGGTGGCGGCAGCACTACGAAGAACACCCGAATGGCGATGTGGCAGACGAAGATGGCGGTATGGTGATGGACCTGGGAGAGCGCACGCAGGACATAATGTTACCGGCTCCAGATCTCCAAGAAATCCAGGAGGCGATTGGCCGGCTGAAGAACAACAATGGTCCTGGGGTTGACCAACCAACTACTACTATTTAAATACGGTGATGAGGCACTGACTAGAGCGCTGCACTGGGTCATTACCAAGATTTGGGAGGAGGAAGTTTTGCCGTAGGAGTGGATGGAAGGTATCGTGTGTCCCATCTACAAAAAGGGCGATAAGCTGGATTGTAGCAACTACCGCGCAATCACATTGCTGAACGCCGCCTACAAGGTATTCTCCGAAATTTTATGCCAACGACTGACACCAATTGCAAGGGAGTTCGTGGGGTAGTACCAAGCGGATGTTATGGGCGAACCGCGGACCAGGTGTTCGCCATACGCCAAGTACTGCAGAAATGCTGCGAATACAACGTTCCCACAAATCATCTATTCATCGACTTCAAAGCCGCATATGATACAATCGATCGGAACCAGCTATGGCAGCTAATGTCAGAAAAAACACGGATTTCCGGATAAGCTGACACGGTTGATCAAAGCGACGATGGATCGAGCGTTTGCTACAGTCTGCGAAAAACTTAGGATAGATAACAAAATACATAATTATAACACATAGCTTTCTCCATACGCTAATTTGTTTCACGTACGCCAAATGGTAGGCCTGCTAAAGCGAAACGACACTGATCGATTACCATAAAACGATAGGTCGCGATTTCCGCCGCGCTCGATTTCGCGAGATCAAGGTCGGGTCCAAGAAAGTCTTCGGGAAGATTGGGAAAGAGAGAGTCGTGGTTGCACCCGAAATTGCACGAAGAGCCAGCGGTCAAATTAACGTCTCGCAATCATCCAATCGGTCGAAAGGGTTCGCGGAAAATCCGAATTGAATTCGGAGAGATCACGTTTCTTAATCTGAGGATCACGGTTTCGCTCACTTTCGTCCGAACCGCAGATAACAGTGGAAGGCATAGGCGTAACTAGAGTCTCGGTCTAGGGGGGGGCCATGGCCCCAGCTGGTGGGATGTAATTTTCAAAGGCGATTTAAAGCACTGTGCGAATGGATTGCAATAGAAATTGTTTGAATAAGTTTATCGCTCATTCGTCCTAGAACTAACATAAAAAAAATCGCGAATAATACAATTGATTTCCAATGATGCTGTGATTGCTTCAAAACGCTGTGTCTGTGTCAACTTGTCTTCTCCATGTTACTAAATGTGGATAAGTGTGTAATCTAAGATTCAAGAATCTTCTTCGAATTATCTATAAATGAAATTCGATTAGAGTATATTTCTGAAATTTTTAAGCATTTCCATGATTACTTAATGCATAAAGATCTCGATTTTTTTGAAACTTGAAATTTTTGAAACTCTTTAGATGTGGAATAAATTCCACGAAATTTTGTCATAATCAATATAAGTATTCATGCAATTCCAAAATGTATGCTATGTGCTGAAATAGTTAAGTACCGATGAACACAAATTTGGAATCCTGAAGTGTTTTTTATGAGTCATAAATTCCATGAGTCATAAAATTATGAGTCATAAATCAAATTCCAGAATAACATAGGGTTTTTGTAGTTACTGACGTTAGGAAGAGGCTTTATTATGGTTTTCTGAATAGGTGAGAGATTTCTCTGCAAAAATCAAAGAGACTTGAGAAGCAACCAAATCGATCTGAATTGTGCTGCAAAAGAAATGTTTTCTGATACGAACTGGTTTCTAAATCTAATTTTTTTTTATCCTAAAAAACAAATTCTAACTAAAGCAGGCACAAAAGAGTTTTCCGATGATCCTTATGAAATCGCCAAAAAATTAAATAGAACAAGATCTTTTGAGGATTATAAAAATATTTCTTTAATGCAATCTCTGTTGTGAGTGCGAAGGTTGCCTAAGTTTTGTCCTAATACTTTCAATGGAATGCGTTGTTGATTTTTCTGTCATTGTAACAAAGATTCTTAAGTTTTATAATTTTATATCTTTCTGTGCCAGAATTATATAGCGAGAGCAAAAAGCTCCATAGAAATTTGATCAACTGTTTTGCGGCATACCTTGCGATTAACTCGAAGATTTTCGAAAGAATGGTCGTTCGAAATTTCATTGACCGGATTTGTGTACATGTGCTCATTTTGATGTAGTTGCTTCAGTCTTTTTTGAAGCGGATGGTAGTTTAATAGAACAGAAATATTTATATCTTAATACAATTATGTTTTTATGTTTCTGCGACCAGGATACTAGTCAAACAAATGCAGAACAAATTTATTATTTTAAGCTAGCAACTGAATTAGAAGCGGCATTGATTTTAGCTTAAAATCGAGAAAATGTTCCCGGGGGTCCAACTTAAATATTTCGATGCTTTGCTGAACAAATGGTCATAGATGTGATAACGCAACAAAAAATATGTTTATAGAATTCATAATCAAAATTAAGAAATATGTAGCAAATATGTAAATGAATTAAAAACTGACTAAGTTGGAATTACTTTTCAAAATTTTCTGGGGGGGGCCACAAGTAGGTCTGGAGGGGGCCAGGCCCCCCCCGGCCCCCCCTTATTTACGCCAATGGTGGAAGGGTCTTGCTTTGTTCGTGTAATCGTAATTCATTTTGTAAGTTTAAAGCAACGTGGTTGAACTTGATATTTGTATTTTAATAATTCCTCCTCGTATAGTTTCGATAGTTGTGCAAAAATATAGTGTGCGTCGTGGGCTAGATTTGTGTGCTCTTATTCAATCTAGGCCAGATAATGTGAATTGTGCTATCGTGAAATCTGTGCATGTAGTAATTGTCCTGAATAGCCGACGGCTATATATCTCTTCCCAGCGCCAGGTCAGTAGAGTCCCCAGGACGAAAGACCCCGGCATCCGTCATCTTGTCCGGTGGGAAGCGATCCGTCTCTACATCGCTTCAGCGGGGAGTTGTGGTCGTCCATTGCCACCATCGACCAAGCCGCCATTCATCGACACGTGGAAGTCACCAACCGCCATTCATCGGCCCACGTGGCGATAATCAATCGCCAACCGCCATCAGCGGTAACAGCAGCGCAGGTACAGCAGAAGCAGTAACCATCTGGTGAGTCAGGCCCAATTGTTCTTTGCTTGAAGTGTGGCGTCCGCTGAGGACACCACGGAGAAGTTTTTTGTGCCAACCGTAGGTTGAAGAGCATGACTTGCTAAAAAGTTCGAACGTTGGATGAATTTAGGTTGGGTGTCGGCGAGAAACTAAAACGTGCGCACATACCGTAACTTATGGCCGCCCACCCAACCCAATCAGATTAGACACCCGGGTGCAACAGCATTAGCCGTTTCGTTGCTGCATCAATGTCACATCGCTGGGAATGAAGAAAATAAGCACAACAGCACAGATAGAGTAGTTAAAACGCACACAGATAGCACAGACAAACAGACATAACACTCGTCAAATTTCCATCGTTTACTGATTTACTGGTCAATAGGACAGGGCCAAAGGTGCTGGTTGAAAGAGATGGCGCCACAACATTTGTAGTAAAATGAATTTTCTTGTATGGACAAATCACCCGTTCTCACTAACTACGCATCACAGCGATATGTGACCTAGGTAGAAAAGCTACAATTTTTTTTCTGATTTTTTATGCCCTTATTGCATTTTGCAACTTTAAATAATAAATGAGATCTGATCACCGCTCCATACTAAACTCAAGCGGTTTACTACAAATTTCTTTATGATGATGATGAAATGACGTCTTGTTGCGTCGTCATAAGTATGCGTAGACCTCTTACCGCGAATTTTGAAATTTAATTGATGTTGCGAGAGTTATGCTGATGCGTCAATAGGGGTTTCTACCTGTCCCATTTTGGGAAAGTAGTCACACTGGATCGATCTCTTTCTTCTTTGAAGATTGTACTCGCCTTGATTGAGTCTCATCCGGGCAAATAAACTTGGTGTGCGATCTCCTTTATTGGAGTGGCGCTTAAGCCGCACATTTACTTATGATCGCCAGTGCCAGCTACAATGTGCGTAGTTCGAGTTTCAGGGGCATCCTCGAGTCCCTTCGAAACCCGCAGAGGGTTACGGCAAGGTGATGGTCTTTAGTGTCTGCTATTCAACATCGCTTTGGAAGGGGTAATACGAAGAGCACGAGTGGTACAATTTTCAATAAGTCCGTCCAGCTATTTGGCTTCGCCGACGGCATAGATATTATCGCCCGTAACTTTGAGAAGATGGAGAAAGCCTACATCAGACTGAAGAGGGAAGCTAAGTGGATCGGACTAGTCATCAACACGTCGAAGACGAAGCACATGATAGGAGAGGTTCATAGAAGACAATGTGAGCCACCCACCGCGGGTTTGCAACGGTGGTGACGAAATCGAGGTGGCAGAAGAATTTATGTACTTGGGCTCACTGGTGACTGCCGAAAATAATACCAGCAGAGAAATTCGGAGACGCATAGTGGCTGGAAATCGTACTTACTTTGGACTCCACAAGACGCTCCGATCGAATAGAGTTCGGGACCAACGCGCACTGGGAGTTTTCGAAAGGAAAGTGCTGTGTACCATCTATGGTGGGGTGCAGATGGCGGACGGTACGTGGAGGAGGCAATTGAGCCACGAGTTGAATCAGCTGTTGGGAGAACCATCCGTCGTTAACACCGCGAAAATCGGAAGACTGCGGTGGGCCGGGCACGTAGCCAGAATATCGGACAGTAATCCGGTGAAAATGGATCGACAACGATCCGACTGGCATAAGAAGGCGAGGTGTGCAGCGGGCAAGGTGGATCGATCAGGTGGAAGATGACTTGCGGACCCTCCGTAGACTGCGTGGTTGGCAACGTGTAGCCATGTACCGAGCCGAATGGAGAAGACTCTTATATACCGCACAGGCCACTTCGGCCTAAATAAACAATAAATAATGTGGAGTAGCGAATGAGAGGTGGGGGTATTATCAGTAATGCCCCCAAGGAGTGACCGGTCGAAAGTATGAGTGAGCATACAAGTAAGCCTCGCATGGTACGAGTGATCGTTAGTGAGCTGCTTTGGCAGTATTGTGGATGAGAGAGATGGACCCCAACTGTTGCACAATAAGGTCTCTCATAGATTGAGTGATCTATCCATGACGATCCGAAGTCGTGGGGCTGGTGCCTCAGCTTGCCTCTGGTCAATCTAGTAATTGCCAAATTGGCCTTCGCGATTATGCCGCTATGACAGATCCGTGTAGTAATAGTCAAGTAGCTTATGCTTACTATTAAACAGGACGTTAGTTAAATAAAACATTATTCATAATGAAGACTTTGTGTATTGTTATTTGTACAATTCATGAACACCAATTTAGTAAATAACAAAAAATATATTGTAAACCTATCTTTGGAAGCAATTAAAACTTTCCATAACTTCATCGTTCTGATCAAATCATTGCGATACAAAATTCACCCAGCTAATACCATCGGCCGTGTTGGGGTTAGCTATTTTAAGCTGCATTTGCAGTCCGTCATCGTCGCCGTCGTGGCTGATGATGTCCGATTCTTCGATAAATCCTGCACTGGAGGCCAGCAGAGCCGTGGATTCGGAAAGTTCGGTGGCATCGGGCAGTCGAAGTGTGCTTGTCGCCGTTTGACCGCTGGAACTGGCAACAACGTGATCTTGCTGATCGTTCGGTTCCTCCTCCTCTTCTTCAATGTCTTCTTCCTCGATGTAATACTGTGAAAAAAATATGGGGTTATCAATGTGTTACGACAAGTTAAGATAAAAAATTATGTTACCTCATCCCTCATAAGAATGTGCTCCCCGTCGATATCTTCCTCCAGGATTATACCATCCTTAGAATCAAACTCAACTGGGTCACCAATCGAATCGGTAGTGGTGTCGAATTCCAGCAGATCTTCACTCGTTATCCTCGGTTGGTTAACCACAATGGTATCGTTAAGATGCCCCCGTTGCTGCATGTGGGAGTAGAGCTGCGGTTTGCGCATGAAGCCTGCCCCGCAGGTCACACATTCGTATGGCTTCTTGTCGCTATGCACAAAACGGTGCGCATTTCGGTTATCCCGACTGTTGAACGTTTTGCTGCACACCTCGCAGGCGAACGGCTTCGATCCGGTGTGGATCTTTTGATGTTTCTTATAATGCTCCGGATAGACAAATGTCGCTGAACACACGTCGCACTTGTAAGGACGTTCGCCGGTGTGGCACGCCTTGATGTGATAGTCCAGCAGACGACGCCGTTTGAAGCACCGACTGCAGATTTCGCACTTGTATCGCTTGTCGTTGAAATGGGTGGCCCGTTTGTGGGACTGGAGATTGGATCGTTGGGAAAAGCTGGCATCGCAGATATCGCACACGAATGGGCGCTCTCCGGTGTGGGTACGCTCGTGATCTTTGATTTCCGCCTTTCTTGCGAATCCTTTGCCGCACGTTCGGCAAATAAAGGGCTTGTAGTTTAGATGAACGATTTTGTGGATGTCCAGATTATGCTGGGACATGAAGGTTTTCCCGCAATCCGGACAGCGGTAGTCCCTCACACCGGAATGGATTTTCTCGTGCTGAATCAGGTTGTTCTGACTGTAGAAACCTTTACCGCACTCTTTGCAGCTATACAAACGTTCTCGATCTTGGTGGATTTTCATATGCGCCGTGAGGGTGTACTTAGAAGCAAAGTCCTGAAATAGAGGATAAGGGATACGTCAAATGATAAGAACCACAAAGTATTATGAAATTCAACGCACCTTGGGGCATTGCGAACACTTGAATGGGCGTTTCCCTGAATGCATATTCATGTGTTCATCCAACAAATTCTTGGAACTGTACTTCTTCTCGCAAACCTCGCACGACCAAACTTTGGGTGTGGCGACATGATTCTTGCGGTGCATCCGAAGAGCCCGAATGTTGTTGAATTTTGTTTGGCAAACGTCGCATCGGAAATCAGTCAACTCTTCGGCCACGTGTTGATCCAGATGTTGGTTATATTCGGTCCGCCGGCGGAATACGGCATCACAGTGCTCGCAGATGAGTATCTTCTCGTTGTGGTCATTCTTCAGATGGATAGCAACGGTTTTTACATTGTGTGCCGACGTGGGACCTCCATTAGCGCTGCATAGAGCGCAGTAGTAATTGTTGTTGGTTTTGATGAAAAGCTGAGAATAAAAATAATCGTCATGTTTAAATTCGAATAACTCATATTGAATGATTCAAAATTTGTTGTGGCAATTATCAGTAATACTTTTGGAGAGGGCCGAAATTAGCTCGGTGCCGAACATTTGTGGGGGCCCTGAATGTACCCAAATATTTAAGTGAAAATAAAACGGATTGTTTTTGTGGGCGTAGAACTTTGGAAGGAACAACAAAGCGCAAAATTGACTCTATTCATACATCTTTTTCTGCTGCTGAAAAATAAATCTCCACTGCAATCAATCACATATGCGGGATATGCGGTCGTGCATCGCACGCCACGTGATTTGTGGTTTTGAAGTGAGCCAATCTTTCATTAAATTTTAAATTTTGCGCCAAGGAAAAAATTGAAAAATTTCAGTCCCCGTTATGCCGACAAAATGAAATTTTTCGCCGGAAGCGTTGCCAATTTCAAAATCAATTCTAATTGGAAAATTTTGACATTTCTCATTGCATTTTCATTCCAACTGCAGCGCATCAGAGATCAGCCAATAAAGTAAACATCAACAATAATTCCGCCTCAAATTCAACTAATTCAAGCATTGAAATGAAAATAAATCGGTAAAATTACTATTGAACTGTGGTACATTTAACTAGAACGTACCCTGGTTGTGGTAAGTACCAATAAATGAAAACAGCATTACAATGATTTTTCTGAAAATTTTTTTTTGTTCAGATAGAGCAAACCTGAGAACCTTCTCCGATGGGTTTCGTGCAGCGAGCTCTTTTCACCTGGTTCATCATATTGGTGTTCCTAATTTTGCTCTGCCTGAGGCTAGAGAGCCGAATCAATTGGAACTGGTTCATCGTATTCATTCCTCTCTGGCTGTATGACACCATCCTGATCACCTGGGTGGTGATAGAAATCATCCAGCGGCAGCACGCCAACCGGTTGATCTCGTTCCGACACTACGAGTACTATGTGGCCGGAATTTTGCTCAAGATTCTCTCGCAGATTGCCATCTGCCTCAAGCTGGAGTACAACAGCTTTCCGCTGTACGCAATGATGGTTCCGATCTGGTTGCTACTGGCCATGCTGGTGGTGTATATTGGTACCAACCTGCAGCCGAAGCCCCGGTCAATGGGGTCAAACAAGAGCAGCCGCCAGACGACAACCGCTTCGTCCTAGGGGTACGTCCGGGTGAAACTTCGAGTTTCGCCCTCCCCCAGGAGGAGTGCCGCCGCGGAAGCTCCCGAAGGAACCCTCTGGGGATTTTAGCTGAGCCGCACGATCTGTGTAAGTAGCAATTTTCTGGCAAAATTGAATGGTGACATTAAGAATTACAATGATAGTGAGATACTGATTGAATAGTCACCGCTTTCGACACAAATTAACTAATAAGAATGTTGATTAGCGTTAGCTCGATAATGACATAAGAAGTTCTTGATTTAAAGGACACATGGTAGACTTATTCAACTGTTGTAAACAAATTCTCATAACATTCTAAGACCTAGCAGCAGGTCAAATTACATGAACCTTGACTGAATCCAAGATGAACTTCAACTGGAAAGAAAGCCTGGACTAGATTTATTGACATCTCGCTGGTATTCACTTGGCAAATGACACGGGAAGTTTCACTTCGCATTTGCTATTGATTTTTAAATAATAATAATCTGGGACTCAGATAATAATTATTGCTAGGGGCCCTTCTTAGCCGTGCGGTAAGACGCGCAGCTACAAAGTAAGACCATGCTGAGGGTGGTTGGGTTCGATTCCTCCCGGTGCCGGTCTAGGCAATTTTCGGATTGGAAATTGCCTCAACTTCCCTGGGCATAAAAGTATCATCGTACTAGCCCTTGTGCTAGCCTCATGATATACGAATGCAAAAATGGTAACCTGGCTTAGAAACCTCGCAGTTAATAACAGTGAAAGTGCTTAATGAACACTAAGCTGCGATGCGGCTCTGTCCCAGTGTAGGGATGTAATGCCAATAAGAAGAATTATTGCTATTATGTGTGTATTGTGTTGTGAATAAAACGCTTGCCTTGGAAACTAACGGAAAGATAGACACAAAGAGGGTAGATAAACATAATTGAATTATTTCTTCAAAAGTTGTTAATTTTAAATTGTTATAACCCGTTACGCTGAGTAGACAGACACCTTTACGTGGTGTGTTACGGGTAAGATCTACCACAGTTACATTGCCAGCTACGGCAAATTCTGACCCAACGAATACCTTCCTCATTAACCAACTCCGTGGTACTTATGAGGGTGTCGCTAAGTCGGTGGCCTCTCGGTAAATAAGTACCACATAAACACTTCCTTCCTCTCCCTAGTTACGGTGAAGATGGGCGTGGCCAGGAGTAGTAATCCTCATGTTTTTGTTATTTTTGTTTAAGACTGGAATCAAGGACCACTCCCCTTCTTGATTTCTGATAGCATTCTAGATAAGGATCTTAAAAGTTAAACATGAGTATCACTAGTGTCCAATCTACGAATTTCACCGTAGCAATGCTAATGCTAAATGTTGTTAATTTTAAATTAATTTATAGACATTAAAGTTTTAACAGGATCATTATTACTAGAGCTAGGCAACCTTGACGCTGGGTGTACCTTACTAGAAGGCCATCGATAACTGGCGTTATTTGAATGTGGGATTTCGAAGGGTAGTGAAGAATTAGATGCCGCGTCGAGTGACAAATGTTTAGATACCGGGCCATCTGAAGAAGAATAGCAGCGCTTGCAAGTAGGTTTTTCTGACAATTCGTGACAGCATTTGCTGGTTGCAGCTGAAGTTACATTTTTTCCTCTTTGCAAGTCCCGTCCCAGGTTTTACCCAGATTTTACCCTGGTTTTACCCACACAAGTGCTCTACGTCGAAGATGGAAGCAACGAAGCAGCATAAAAATACTTCGCCGACCACCTAACTGTAGCCTGAGTCGTATTCAATTTGAAGTTCGGACAATCACGATTCATGTTGCAATATTGCTTACTACAGTGCTCTTTTGATAAGAAAATTATTTAGAACTTCTGGGTGGAATGTCTCACTTGTCATAAGACGAGTTCGTACTACAGGCCGGACTCGGTTATCCGGAGTGTTGAAAAAAAAAAATCACTTCGGATAGTCGAACTCTCCGGATAACTTTTGCTCACATAATCTTTGTTCTAGTTATATAAAATCTAATAAAATATCCCGTTGGTCCGTTCATGGGTTCTGACTACCGTTAGAGATCAGCGCCGATCCGAAAAAAGTCGGCGGCGGCGTTTGTCATAATTACGGTCGGCGAAGGCTTGGCGATTTATGTATTACGCAGGGTGACCACTCTAGTCGACAAAATAAATTCCCGGTTTTCCCGGTAGGATTTCAAAATTTTCCCGGAAATTTTAAAAAGTTCCTGAGAGGGTTTTGATCATGTAAAACAATGTATTTTATTTGAACATAGAGAATACTTTCTTGGTACATATATAAAGTGTACCAAATTATATTTAATTATCAATTCAGTTGTTTAATAATAAGCATTGAATTCTAACATTCTAACAGACTCATGACTCGCTGTAAAAGACTTCAAGTTCTAACTGATGTTTAGTCCGAAAAGCTTTTGATATATTGATTGCATTCTAGAAGCTATGTGCTAAGAAAATAATGAAAAGCGCACATATCGACGGTTTCGTGCAATAATGGAACAACTCAAATACTTCGTTTTTGACATAATATGTAATGTGACATAATATTATTGATTCCAAAGCACAGAAAACAGTATAAAGCTGGGTGCTGCGGATAGAGCCGCTTTTCTGCCCTCAAGCGAATAGAAGGATATTTTAAAAGCAATCCCATAAGCAAAATTATTTTGCAGTTACTTGGCTGTCAAACATTTCCCGCTCTTCGAATTTCTCTTTCCATGTTGCATGAAGGCGCACAAATGTGCGAGACGCTACATGACTTTACCATAGTTTACATACATTCCTGCTCCAATTAGCTGTTGAATCTCGTGAAATTTCGTAACGAGTGCTTTTTAATTGCATTCCTTCTAATTTTCAACTCGAAATATAATGTTAAAATATTTGTTACAAAGAATACAGAACTCAAATTAAGTTTATTTTTATTTTTTTCCCAAATAATAACAATACTTCTGAATATAGGATCTGAAACGAACATAACCACAATCTTCAATGTTTGGCTCCGGCACAATAGAAAAGTTTGGCTTCAGTTTGACAACCAAATCGATTGTATTCGCATCACCCAGGTATAAAGTAACACTTGACAAAGACTCAGGTCGAAATTCACAATGCATCAAAAGTTATGCTTATTTTAAAATTTGACGATTTTTCAAAAAATTTGTATACTTCGAATTTATAGATTTTTTCAAGTTTTTTTTTATATCGAAACACATAAAAGTAATCCTGATGTATCAATACATGTAAAAATATCCATGGAATTCGAAATATTTACAAAACATTAAAGTTTTTTTTATTGAATTTTTTTAACGTTGTTTCTGAACATTATTCTTAGATTTCAAGTTGTGCCTGTATCGGGGTTTGAGGCAAAAACTGTTCCGAATCATAACAAGCCATGATAAAAAAAAATATCAAACTTGTATATATGTGCTTGCAATAAAACAGAATGGAATAGGCAGCCCCCCACAGAAAAATGGTGATTCTCGCTTTGTTTTCGCTCATTTCGTGTTGGATACTGCACATCTGTGTATAACAAGTTGAAATGCATCATCAGAGCCAGTGCTCCTCGCATTTGGAGCTTTCTAAAAGAAATTTATCATTGGGGTATAGCCTCCCGAATCAGTTCTCTATCATGACAGCTTGCGGAATGCTACATATCGTATATGTATACAGAGATGATAAGCGAGAGACTTGTTCATTCTCTTTAGGATTCAATCTTTGGCCTGTATTGCACGAAACCGTTGATATAGGGAAAAAATATTTAAAAAATTACAAAATGGTTTATTGATGAGTGATTAAAAAAATACCTAGAGAATGTTCATATGTCTATTGTTTTCTCTAATTTCTCGCATTGAAACTAACGATCAAACAGTCTTTTGCTGCAAAAAGCAAACTAAGACTTTATTTTCAGTAAACCTATCTTATAAAAAGGGTCCTCTACTGTTCTGTACTCGGTAGATCTTATATTTTTGCAGTACCTTTGGTAAATCTTTCGGAAGTGTACCTTCTTAACTAAACTGTCCATTATTTAGTTTCAAAAAGATTATGAAATAGAGGTAGGAAGGTTGAACAGTTCAGTGTGTCAAAATTGCATCAAATTGCAGTATTAAACGACAAGCAACCATAAACTGGTACCTGGAAATCTGCGTAAATTGCAGGAAGTTCCCAAGGAATTCCAAAAATTCGAATAGACTTCATAAAAGTTCCTGAAAATATAGAAGCAGTCTGGAATTTTCGCAATTTTATCATAATGTTTATTGTAAAAACAGTAAGGATTGCTGATAAAATTTAAGAAAATTATTTAAAGCTCGTAAGACTTTTTTAAACAAATACTTGAAAATAAGCATATCAATTGAAGGCCTAGCATTACTATAAGTTATTATCAAAATCCAAAGAGGCTAAATATTGGTGAAAACTTTTAAGAAAGTACCTAATTAAAGGAATTCAGATGAAATTATACTACTAAAAATTTAATCAAACAAATTAATATTTACTTAATCAAAGCATTGCTTCGGACTGATTTGCGATTCTGTTCTGTAGAATGCAAACGTCTCCCCTTAAACTAATTCCTTTTTCTGATAGAGGAAAGCTTATTTTGTTGGATACATATCGTTATTTTCTCCGAAATGCTCGCTTCAGAATGAAAATACTGCAGTTTATTTTCAGTGCGCTTGCTCCTGCGGCCCTGGTGTGCATTTTTTTCAGGCTACTGTCATGCTATTGTTTAGCCCATCGCCAAATCGTAGCCAGGATGTCCCGGGCACAATTTTTTTTTCTTACTACTTTTCAATGATGACAGCGGTCAACATCTATTGATGATGATGACACCGCGCTTTTCACAGGCTCGATTTTTTTAGACAGATTTATATGACATTTTTAATATTCAAATATCCCTTTTTTTTTTGCTTTAAATTAATTAAGAATATATAATCGTTTAGATGGTGCAAAATCAAAGAGCATTACTTTTTGCACAAATGTAGGACAACACTGTTTGCCTTCAACTGTTTGTTTACAAAATAAGTTACGCCCAAATCGCAAATCAGTCCTGGTTTGTAGATGCTTTTTTCGAGTAATTCTCATGATTCATTTCAAATAAACAGCCTCGAATTCAAGTGTTTTAAAGTTATAATCAGATCTGCTATATTATGAAATTCACAAATATATACTTTTAGATTATAAACTTTATATAAATTTGAAGAAAAAAAATCCCGGTGGCTTCATCAATTTCCCGGGCTTTTCCCGGCTTTTTCCCGGTTATTTCAAATTCCCGGGTTTTTTTCCCGGTTTTCACGGATTCCCGTGTGAGTGGCCTCCCTGATTACGTTCGTAACGTAAAATTTTTTTTCAGGATATTTTTAAGACATTAACGGGAGAATCTTTTTATTTCGCCGGAAAAATCTAATGAGCTGTCCCGAAGATTCTTCCAAGTTTTTCGAATTTTCAACAGGAAATGCTCTAAAGTTTTTACCGGAATTTCTTTGAAATTTTCATGGGAAATTGTTTAGAAGTTTGCCACCGGGCATGCATGCTTCGATTTTTTTCTCGTCGAGAATTTTTCGGAGTTTCCACTAAACAGAATCTCTTTGTGATTTTTTTTTTAAGTTTCACAAAAACTGTTTCCAACGGAATTTTAACTGAATTTTTTCGGAATTTCTTTGGATTTCTACGTGAAATTTTTTATGTTGTCTATTAGTAATTATTCGGAAATTCTACGAGAAAATTTTCAAAAAAAGAAGGGGCGTTTGGTTGAAAATCATTCGGTTGTATCACCCGTACGTCGCTTTCAGCCAAATGACATTTTTGGCCAAACCGTTTTCGACCGTATGTCACCTCGTCCGGCCAAGCAGCATTTTCGGTCGAACGATTTTTTTCGGCAGCTCGGTCAAACAACACCTTCGGCCATATTTTCATTTCGGCCAAATGGCCCTTTTATGCCAAACGACCATCTAGGCCAGCCGTTCTCAACCTGGGGTACATGTACCCCTGGGGGTACCTTTTCTAACCCCAGGGGGTACCTCGGACCAAAATGCGTAATGGCAGACTTAGTACAATTCCACTCAAAAATATTCATAATGTTCTGATAATTGTGTATTTTTTTTTGTATTTCAAATCTTTGTCTTGTACATAATATGCATAGCGAAGCCGATTGAATCCTGACCTCCACAACCAAGGGCTACGGTTACAAAAGCTTGAACGAATGATCAAATTAAAAAAAATCTTCTATGCAGCCTACTTCGAAATCAAAACAAAATGTTGAAGAATATGTTAAGAATATGCTTGTTAACTAAAATCTAGGATTTAAGGGTTCGGAAGCCTTCGTTTGAGGGGCATGAAGGTTTTTTTTTTCATTAAAAGAGGATTAGCAGCATCTTTCTACGCTTCTCGGAAGTGTTCTTCCAAGCTACTCGAAAGCCGCCTCTCAAGAGGATTGGACGACTCCTTTCAAGATGCCTGGAGGACTCCATACAAGAGGTCTGGAAGTATTGTTTTAAGAGGCCCGGGGACTTCATTTCACGAAACTCTAAAGGTTCCTTTCAAAATGCTCGAAGGGCTCCCTTTAGAGGCTCGTGAGTCTGCTTCTAAGAGCCTCCTTTCAAGAGGTCCGCAAGCCTCCTTTCAAGAGGCCCAGTAGTCTCGTTTTAAGAGGTCCGGATGCTTCCTTTCAAGAAACCCGAAAGCCTCCTTCCAAAAGGCCCGGAAGCCTCGTTTAAGGGGCCCGGACGCCTCCTATCACAAGGCTTGGAAGCCTCCTTTCAAGATGCTCGGAAGAAGCCTCCGTTCAAGATGCTCGGAAGACTTCCTTCAAAAGGCTCGGAAGCCTCCCTTCAAGAGGTGCAGAAGCCTACTTTCAAGTGGTTCGGGGCTCAGATGCCTCCAATAGTTCTGTAGGAAGCTTGATGGTGATGGAACTTAATGTGAATTGCAAAACTTTCCACGGAATAATAAAAATTTCATCCAACATTAGGTGCCTGCCAGAGTGAACGCGACGAGCGATGCGACGCGACGCGACTCACGTAAAAGAATAACAATCATTATCAACAGGCTGTCAAATTGCACTGTCGCGTCGCGTCGCATCGCACGTCGCGTTTACTCTGGCTTCACCCTTATGGAGAGCCGTTAGGGATATATACCGTTAGTTAACTATTGGATATATGGCGTTAGTTTTCAGGTCCATTTTCAGTTATGAAATTTTCAGGCCGGTTCACACGTGCAGCACTTTTTCGCTTTTTGTTTTCGATTTTAAACAAAGTTAGATTCTTAAAAACCCAACTTATTTCACCGAAAAGTGATACTGCCTTTCTCGCATTTAGCCAAGACACCAACCTTATATGGTTCAATCGAGGGTTCAATGAACCATTTTCTTAACATCTTTTGAACGCAACGGCCGATCGTCACAAAATTCAATAGTGATCTACAAAGCCTTACCACCTTCCGAATGCAACTTGCGAGAAAATCGGTTAAGCATTACTATATGAAAAGTTTTCTAATGTTCTACTTAACTTTTGTGCACACACATACACACGAAAAGACAGACATGTGCTCAGTTCGTCGAGCTGAGTCGATTGGTATATAACACTATGGATCTCCGAGGCTTCTATAAAAAGTTCGTTTTCGTAGTGAAATGATAGCCTTACGGTACAACTTTGTTGTACGAGAAAGGCAAAAATATGGGTTCTTTGGGAAGGTTAACCTTATATAAGCCAAAGAATCGACTGGGACAATAAAACGAGATATATTTTTTGACGGGAAAGGTCAACTATATATAGCAAATTTTGCACCGTCTTCTACTCCTGTTCGAAAAATATTGTCTTACCAAAATATATTCCCACCAGTTTCATCATATATGAATGATTCAGTTGCAAGAAAGTGCAAAAGAGTGCAACAACGATGTTTTGTTCTTTCGCTACTTTCTATGCAGTTGAACGTGTGAGCATTTGTTTTAGCACGTTGAAAAAATTAGCACAGATCTTCGGTGAAAAAAGCAATAAAATGACCTGGTTAATTCCTAGACAGGTAATTATTTGGACTCACAAAGCTTATAAATCTTTTTCAAGACCAATTGTTTAAAAAAAAAATTATGAATTTTAAATACAATTTTAAATACATATAGTGGTCGGCAGAACAAAGTGCCCATTTTCCGTTTTTCATACAAAATGGCCAACTTTGGAGCTACAGATCTCGGTTGCCCGTGAACCGATTTCACTAAAAATTTGATCAGAACACAGATACAAATGAGTGAATTTTACTATATTAGTTCCAACCATATTGGTTCACAGCGTAAAATAATACTACGGTAAAACCAAAACAATTTTTCTTTCGCAAAAGAATATTTTTTTGGATATTTTGAATTTATTAGGTTCTAGACTGATGACATGTTCCCCAAGTAAAACCCATGCAAACTTGATTGCTGCAACTCGATTGTGACCGAATCTGTTCGCGTATAAGTAACGTCAACTTATTTTAACATGGGTTCGCCCTGTCCACTTGCTGGAAGAGATTCGCTGAACAATCAGAAATAAATAGCAGGCTTTCTGCTTCTTCAGCAAAACTTTAATTGCTGAATGCTACTTAGCATTTCGTTCAGCAGGATCGAGAAATCAAAATTTGGTGTGCGTGCACAGAAATTTGTTCCTCTTCGTCGTCCTTGCAATACGCGTAATCATTGATGTGGTGCCTCGAAAAATAAAACTTCCTGAGCCCTACGTTTTTAACACTTTGATCATATTGAGATAGGCAGAGTTGGTAGTAAAACAGGTCTGGTTTGTGTAACGGTAACAATGGAAGTGACATAATTTTATTTTTTCAAGTTCTAGCCTACTACAGGAATTATTATTCGATGTTATTAGGACATAGCGCTCGGTTGCTATTCAACGTATTCAACACTCCTTCTCAACCGAACAGCCTTAACTTACTTCTCAATTTCTCAAACGGTTCACGCGCCAATCCTTTAGTGAACAGCTCTGCTAACTGCTCATTTGTAGGTATATAGTGTATCTTGAAAAGTCCCTCTTGTAGTTTATCCCGAATAAAGTTGTAGCGGATGTCCACATGCTTCATTCTTTTATGGTCCCGTGGTTCTTCGGCGATAGAAATACATGACTGATTGTCTTCAAATAGCGGTACAGCATGTTGTAATTTGATTCCAAATTCCAGAATAAGATTTCGTAACCAAATTGCTTCACATATGGCATTGCTAAGTGCAACGTACTCAGCCTCCGTCGAAGAAAGGGCTACTGTATTCTGCTTCCGGGTCATCCATGAAACTGTCGCATCGAAAACTTGGAAAACGTTTCCAGAAATTGATTTACGGTCATCTGGATCATTACCCCAGTCAGCGTCAGCGTATCCCTTGAGTGGTTCCGAATTATCGTTCGCCTGAAATACTAAGCCATGATCCACAGTCCCTTTCAAGTAACGAAGAATACGTTTGAGATGAATCCAGTGTACATTCGTAGGTGCAGATTGAAACTTGCTGAAATAGTTGACGGCTGCACTGATGTCCAGTCTTGATGAAAGTGCTAGATATGTCAAACATCCTATCAACTCACGGTATGGTTCAGAAGTGACAGGTTCATCTTGACGTCTTGCTAATTTATAGTTTGCATTCAACGGCGTAGATGCTGGTTTGCATACATTCATATCAAAACGTCGCAGCAGATGCTTGACATACTTTGGTTGACTTATCTTCAAAGTTCTTTCATTTTGTTCTCGATCAATCTTTAGACCTAGGAAAAACTTCAATTCTCCAATGTCCGTCATTTAGAATTTTGATGCGGCGAGTTTATTCTTCATATCTTTTACCGAGTTAAAACGGTTAGACACAAGGATGATGTCATCGACATAGAGAAGAATATATATCACGTCCCCTTGTTTTCTCCACGAGTAGAGGCAGCTATCCAAATTTGATCTTTTGAATCCAAGCTGCAACATAAAGTTGTGAAACTCCGAATTCCAGCTTCGAGGAGCTTGCTTCAGTCCATAGAGTGATTTCTTCAGTCGGCACACAAGACTTGGATCTGTTTTCCCAAACCCCTCTGGTTGATGCATAAATATTTCCTCTTTCAATGTTCCGTTGAGGAACGCGGTTTTTACATCCATTTGGTGGATATGGTACTTCATTTGATTTGCCACTGCTAATAGCACACGTACTGTTGTTCCCTTGGCTACTGGTGCATACGTCTCGTCATAATCGAAGCCTTTCTTCTGAGAATAACCCTTGGCAACCAAACGAGCTTTATAACGGTCGATATTTCCAGCTCCGTATTTTTTTTTAATTTTGAATACCCATCGACAATCGACAATATTCTTTCCTTGGGGCTTCGGAACTAGCTCCCACGTTTTATTATTTTTATGCAACGACTCCAGCTCACTTTTGATGGCATCCTTCCAATGGTTCCAGTCGTTCCGTTTCTGCAGCCCAATGATCGTACTTGGCAAGTCATCCACGAACGTTTCAGCATTCAGCGCAAAAGCCATCGTCGAATCAGTATAGTCGTTATTGGATTTACCTGAGAAACATTCTGCAGCAGTAGATGCTCTCGAACCGGTAATAAAATCTAGTAACTTACCGGGAAGTCTGCGCTCCCGTCCGCTTCGCCTCGTGAGTGTGTTTGCAGAGCAATCATCACGTTCTGATTGCGAAGGGAGCGCGTCGTTTGTTGAGTCATTGATACTGTCCTCGTCATCAGAAGTTAGGTAATCTTCTACTTGTTCATGCTCTTCATCAGTTTGATTATTTGTCAGTTCCACAATATCTTGGTTATCAGGATTTGGTTGCAATTCTTCAACTTCTTCTGATATTTCTGATTCCGTATATCTTTTATATAACAGCTGGTGTTCATGTTGAGTACCACATTGGCTCTCATCGAATATCACGTCTCTTGATATGAAAATCTTCTTCTTGCGTGAATCCCAAATTCTATATCCATTCGTGGTGTAGCCGACCATGATGTTTTTCTCCGATCTCGAATCCAACTTACCACGCTTCTCTTTTGGTACTAAGGTGTACGCCACCGACCCGAAAATTCGCATTTTATCAATATTGGGCTTCTTGCCGTACCATGCTTCAAATGGTGTTATTTTGTTTTCTAGAGCTGATGTCGGACTTCGATTACTCACATAAGCTGCAGTTAATACTGCCTCGCCCCACATGGATTTAGGCAAACTGGCATCATAAATCATTGACCGCGATTTCTCCAGCAACGTGCGGTTCATTCGTTCTGCCACGCCATTCTGTTGCGGACTGTATGGGACGGTTGCTTCAATGCTGATTCCTTTCGAACGACAAAACTGACGAAATGATTTGCCCACATATTCTCCGCCGTTATCGCATCTCAATCGAGCTATCCGGGTACCGAAGAAAGCAGTAACACGAGCATAATATTCTTCAAATTTTTCCTGCACTTCATCCTTGCTCCGCAGAAGATAGACAACCGTAAAATGACTGTATCCATCGATAAAAGTAACATAGAACCGCTTGTTGTCCCAAGTCGTTGGGGTAAACGGCCCACACATGGATAACTTCTAAGACCCGCGATGCACGCCTTTCTCCAACATCACCGAATGGTTGCCTAGTTTGTTTCGCCTTCAAGCATACTTCGCAGAGGGATTTTTCAGGCCAGTCAAGAATTTTTGTCGTTGTTTCAATCATTCCATGCTTCCATAAGATCTTCATATTTGCTTCCCCGAGATGACCTAAGCGCCGGTGCCACAGTTCAAAATAATCTTGGTTTGCGATCAATGAACTTTGTTCGGATAATTCACCTTCGTTTCTACGTAGTTCAACGTTCATTCTGTACAGTTGTCCAGCTCTCTCTCCGGTAGCAACTACACGACCATCTTTCGTAATCGTCACACGTCCACTCGAAAACTTTACCGCCATTCCGTTGTCTTCAGCTCGTCGCAAGGAAAATAAGTTGCACTGTAATTCTGGCACATACAGTACATCCTTCATCACCGCCGGTAGTTTACGGTCTCCAATCATCATGTTTACTCTTATGGTTCCCGCATATTCCGCAATAAGTGCTTGTCCAGATTTTGCCACAGCTATATGAACCTTTTCCTCCAATGAATGCAACTCTTCGAAAAACATCTTGCTTTTGACCATGTGGTCAGTTGCACCAGAGTCAAGAAACCAGTTAATTTTCAAGTTTGTCGTAGTAATCGTTGACAAACATTCATCGTTCGCAACAAATGCCATTTCAAATTCCTTCGCAATATTAGCTCCCGATTTGTATTTACGATTCACTTTTCTTCCACTTTTCCAGTGTTCTTGACGTCCAGGATCGTTTGATAAGCCGTTTTCTGGACATTCCGCTCGCTTGTGGCCAAATTTGCCGCATCCATAGCACTTGAAGCCGCCCATCTTCTTGCCTGCAAACGCCGAATCACCAACGTGTTCTGTATTACCAATCTGGCTAGAGTTTGCTCGCTTGACCTGTTCGTCCAGAAGCCTTTTCTTGACATATTCCAGGGTCAGTTGTTGAGGTTGGATCGTTTCAAGTGCTGTGATTAGTGCATCATACGATTTTGGAAGGGCCAGCAGCAGTTGACAAACAACGTCCTCTTCCTGTAAATTCACACCTACCGCCCTCAGCTCTCTTAATATCTTCTCGAAACGCAGTAAAAACTGTTTCACATCGTCAGATTCAGAGAGTTTCAATTCTTGAAATTGTTTCTTCAAAATCAACTTTCCAGCAATTCCAATACGTTCGAAAGCGTTCCGCAATGCATCCCAGACGTCCTTTGCTGTCTTCTTGTCTTTGACATATTCTAATTGGTCTTCCGCGATTCGATGAATCAGTAGGTTCTTACATTTCCTATCCAGGGCCCATCGCGCTTCGAGTTTCTTCTTCTTTTCGGCACGTACTTCGGGAGTGTCCGTCGCAAGATCCTTCGCAAACTCTTCATCGCCGATGGCCTTCGTTAAGCAACCTAGCATGTTCTTGTCTTCCATAAGAACTTCGATCCGGAACTTCCAATTTCCGAAGTTTGTTCCATCGAACAACCAAAGCTTATCTTCCGTCATCTTGATAAGTTTAGACACTTGCTAATAATGTTCCGATTACAACTTCCTTTTCAAATTGACCTGGGCCCATAACCTATTGAGATAGGCAGAGTTGGTAGTAAAACAGGTCTGGTTTGTGTAACGGTAACAATGGAAGTGACATAATTTTATTTTTTTCAAGTTCTAGCCTACTACAGTAATTGTTATTTAATGTTGCTAGCTCATAGCACTCGGTTGCTATTCAACAGATCAGGCCCAATCACTTTCTAGATTACTTTATTTCGCGCCTCGGAACAAGTCACATGCGCGCTGAGTAAATGTTATTTATATCTGGGGTGGGTGGAAATGGGGTGATAAATATAAGTCAGCTGTTACGAGACGAGCCAGCCATGGGCTGAATGTCTCCTTAATAAAAATAGAAAAAAAAAACAGAATGATCAACCTAGTGGTGGTGGTGCCTTTCTCGTGCATTATAAAACAAGAAAAAGTGAGTTACAAGTCTTTTGCATTATTCCGGGTAAATGCGTACTTTTGAAAGAGTTATCTCTTCTTTTGCTCCATCCCAAGCAACTGCGTACTTTTAAAGAAGTAGTCATCTACTCTTTTGCATTATCCAGGGCAAATGCGTACTTTAAAAAAATGAGTCATTTACTCTTTTGCCTTTTTTCGCGAAAATGCGTACTTTTAAAGAAGGGGCCATCTACTCTTTTGCCTTATTCTAGGTAAATACGTACTTCTAAAAACGGAAATCATATATTCCTAACGATTAACCTTTTTTGTGCCAAATGGTAGCTTTGACAAACGCCCATTGTATTTAATACATTTTTCGAGGATAATGCCAAATGGTTGTTTTCCAAATGGCCTCGAGGTACTCAACAAATTATGCCAAATGGTCTTTATGCTAAATGGCATTATGCCATATGGGCTTCCCCCGTTGTGTGAATAGTCCTGCCCGTTGTCTTATGCTAGATGTTAAGTGTTCAGTTTGTGCGACCTCTGATCGAAGACGGTGATTCTGTCTTTTCTGTTTTCTCAAATGCCTTCACTTTAAAAACGCAGTATTTTAAGAAATCAGAACCCGTTTCGTCGTTTGCCTTATATACTAGAGTAACGCGTGCATGTTATACAAATATTAAATATTATTTTTTCTTATAGGGGTAACGGCTCAAACCTTGGCCCATTAGGCTACGGTTGAGCACATTTATCGTTATAAATCTTCATATATTGCATTTCCAACCAGGATTATTTCACCAGCCGGCTTGCTTACATTTGGTTTTGACGCCAAATAGCAAAAATCGACGATGAATTTCCGCAATATCTCATTTAAACCAGCGAAAGTCTCGAGAGAAATGGACAAAATGTCGGCATCCTTGTCCCTATAAGGTGGATAATTTTGCAGCCCACTTGGGACGAGTGATTGTTGATTTCGAACATACGAAATATAAAGATGGGTTGCTGTTTATAGTACCAGTCATTTTGCTTGCGTTGAATAAAGGCAGCATGCAAACAAATAGAGAAAATCAAATCATCTTATTGAGCGTGAATTCTAATTGGTTGCATGTAAAATACTACCACACTGATTGTGAGAGTGCGTTTTAGATTCCCCCAATAGCACGCTTACCATGGACATGCTAACGAAAATAATATTATATGAATCATTTATTTCCCAAATACTTACCATATTTGCAAGTGAAGAAAAATAGAAAAATGATAACTGTATTAAAAACTGCAATTGCAAAAAGCCTACATGATGTAGACCTCATGTTGTGCCTTCAAACAAATTGCATACGTTAATTATTGGCTGCCGCATAATTTTGAGATTTACTGCTACTTGAAATCATGTTAGTTGTGTTGCTCTCGCTCTCGCGATACTCTCAAAGAAACTTTTTTTTTTAAAGTAAACAATGCCTTAGGTGGGGATGATGCATAACGCACTACTGAAAAAAATCAATTGTAAAACTTATTCTAGGTAATTCCTTGCTTTGTACTGTGCCAACTACCTGATATTATTCAATTCAATTCAAAATTCAACAATTATTCATTCATCATGCCTGCATTGAAGTTTCATGATTGGTACGTGCGTTTGATTCCACTTCTCTCTATATCGTTCAGCTGTTGTGAATCCTCTCAAAACTCTCACGTGTTTCAACTTACCGAGTTAAAAGAATACTATTTCGGTATCATATTACAGATCAAAATACTTTTTGCAAGCAATAATAGATCTAAATTATGATGAAGGTATTTATTGCGATTTTTTTCACCATTTAGACTTTCATGAAATAAATTTCGTCGTTCTCAGATTTCGCTTTCGATTTCGCTGTTGGCTACCGTGCGCATTTCACTTGAAGATCGTGACAGTTGCCGCCAGCCCCCTCATGTTTACATATTTTTTCATTGTTCTCAGCTCTCCAGCTGATCATGTTTACACAACAAAACCAGCTGGTGCTTCGATGTTTACATTCAGTCCCATTGTTCTCAATCGACCACGTGCTTATGAATCAAGGTAATCTATAAAAAGGTTGTTGAAAATGCCTTCAAAGACAAAATTGACAACTCTTGAATTTCGTCGAGCGAATCTAATCATTCGTGAAAAATGCAATATTTATTGCGATTTTTTCACCATTTAGACTTTCATGAAATAAATTTCGTCGTTCTCAGATTTCGCTTTCGATTTCGCTGTTGGCTACCGTGCGCATTTCACTTGAAGATCGTGACAGTTGCCGCCAGCCCCCTCATGTTTACATATTTTTTCATTGTTCTCAGCTCTCCAGCTGATCATGTTTACACAACAAAACCAGCTGGTGCTTCGATGTTTACATTCAGTCCCATTGTTCTCAATCGATCACGTGCTTATGAATCAAGGTAATCTATAACAAGGTAGTTGAAAATGCCTGAAAAGACAAAATTGACAACTCTTGAATTTCGTCGAGCGAATCTAATCGTTCGTGAAAAATGCAATATCAAGTAATTTGACTTAAAATTATTCACATGAAATGACGTTGAAAGTTTATCTAATGAAACATACGATCAATTGTATCTTTCCATTATTAATTGAGAAATTTTTTTTGGAATCGTGCGAAAGAAAGTAAAACTAAATATTCATACGCTAATTGAATCATTTATTAGCGAAATTATGAAGAAAATGGTGTATCGAACCACGAAAGGTTGATGCTTGAATTGTGTTTGGAAGCCGTAAGGTAGGCAATTATTTTTGGTATGTTCTGCGAATGAAAGCGATTATATCGTGATTCGAGAAAATCATCATGAGGGCCCATTCACAAACTACATGACGTTGTAGATTGTGGGAGGGTACTTGTCTGAGCGTTAAGGTCCTTATAAATTCAGAACCCTACCATATTTACATGAAGCATTACTAGAGGCTTGGTGTGGGTTGAGTTTAGCGTTATGTAATTTGTGAATGAAACCGCTGAGTGGATTAACCTGTTTTTTCAAAAATTCTCAGCAATCAAATCGCAAGCATCGGATATTCTATCTGCAGCTTTCGGTTATTTTCTCCAGTACGGGTTACTGGTGAGAATGCTTTGATTTTAGAGTTTCACCTACACTAACGTAGTGCTACAAATCGAAAGCGCATGCCACCATTTGGCTATGGGTGCCCCCATTATTGTCTGATAAAACGTTGATCGTTCAATCGCAGCTCTTTTTAATGACCCCTGCATATAAACGTCTTGCCCATAGGGAGTCACCTGTTTGTAATGTCTTTGAGGTTACTACAAATCTACGTAATTTTGAAGGGCGAATTTGCTACGTGGTAATCCCTTGCAGAGAGATAGAAGAAATTTCACTTTACTCACCGATTCCAGCTTAGCCTTCATCCTGTTCAGACTTTCGTTGGCTGCGGCGATCAAAATCTGCGCACTGTCCGGATCAGCTTCTTGCCCGAAAGCTTGATCCGACATCGTAAACTCCGCACTCTTTTCGGACTGGCCACACTCCATCAGCTGGCTGTCGTTCTCGATTGTCGCCAGTACCGAATTTGAAGATCTACTTTCTCTCAGCGAAAGGATTTTTCCGTTTTGATTGCCATCGCAAAGCTCATCATCTTCGGAAATACCGATTGTCTCGATTACATTTTCATAGATGTAGTCCGCCGAGTTGGCATCGGTTATGATTTCCACCATGTTTCCATCGCCCCCGTCGAAAAACTGGGACTCCATAGTGATGGCCGTTGATGGTACTTCAGTGATATCGACGTCGTTTCTCATGGCACTGCTGCTAGTGGCCGTGGTTGACGATATTTCCGGTTCTGATTTTTGTAGGACTTTGATGATCGACCGTGAATTGCTTTTGGACGCAAGGGTGATTGTTTCCGTATTGTCCATTTTGCGAGGAATAATGTGAAGTTTTGGTAATTGTTGAACAAAGCTTTCCGATGCTGCTTCTGAATTGGTTTCCAAAGTTATGGCTGATGCGGTTGGAACTACAGCCGTTAGTTCACTTAGCGGAATAGCTATCTGTAAATTGATGATAAGATCAAATTTTGAATGCATTCAAATCATTGTTGATAACCCTATTTAAAAATTATTACATAGAATTACTCCCATTTCGGGTTTTGACTTACAATCTCTGTGTCGGCATCTGCGAGAGTTAATTCCTGTGACATGCTTGAATCATCCAGCGCCTCGGCTTCGGCTTCTACCAGATCCTTTGCGGTTAAACTGGCAGCTAGCTTCGTAACCGTACTATTGTAGCTAACGGTGATCTGCAGTTTTATGGAATCCAGCCGGTCCAACAGCTGCTGATACTCGTTGCACAGCAAATTGCACTCGAGGCATATTGCTTGCGAGTGGGATAGTTCCGGCGTGATGTCCAACTGTAGCATATTGGCCAGTATAGTGGCAGGGCTAAGCGTTTCCTCATCGTCGTTCAAGATAGGAAACAGATGGCAGAGATTGTTCGTAGTGTTGGAAACTGGAGTATTGCAAATGTAGCAATAGTGGATAGTTTCTTCTATTTGATGGTGCAACGCGTCAAGGACGACTGCACCTTCGCTGAGCATCTAAAATTAATTTATAATTAGGAACGTTAGTCCGTTAGTCGAATATACACTATTTTGATTAATTAAAAATGGTTGAAAATTAAAATTTAAAACAATTTAGAAGAAATAATTTAAAAAAAAACAAAGTAGGAATAATAATCGAGCGATCAATGTTTCCCTGAGAATATCAATCACAAATGCATCGTTTGTTTTGCTCTGATCATTCTATTCTGCCTCCTTTACTCACACATGCACAGAACTAGCAACTGTCAAATCAGAACGATCCGCCAGTGTGACATCTGCGACGCCATTGAAAGAAAATTTCACGTTTCCCGATACGGTAAAATCACGAAAAATGCTCCAATTCGAAGCGAAATTAACGAATTTCGATTGTACATATGAATTGGTGTACTTACCATGGCAAAAAATCACAATTTTAGCCGGTTTTGGTCGATGTAAATAAGGTATTCACAAAATTTTCTTTGCTGAACGTTGTCAGCAATGATAATGGACCAAGTAAATGAGAAACGATAACGAAAGACAAAGAAAAGAAGACGAACAAAATCGGGTGTGGGTTCGGCGTTTAAACCGACAACTTATTGCAGACTGATCATCGTGTTCGATAGTTGAAATATTTCAAATATCCCCGGTTAAAAGTTACTCAGGTCTGTCTCATTTGGAGAATTAAACTGAAATTAAACTTAAAAGTGACAGTTTCAATAATTATCGATTAACCCTCCTCGCAGAGCAAGATTACTTTTGACAGATTTAGAATCTTTTTTCATCGACGTCTTATTGGAATTGCTGGGTAGCACCAAACATTCTTATGACCGGGATATTTGCTAATTTTCGAACTGTCACTGTGTTTAATTCTCCAATAGACCTATGCAGGAGCTCATCAAATTCACTCACCTGATGGATTTTGACGTTTGAGTGGGTCGTCCACTCGTACAAAACAAGACAAAATTTTCAAAATGACTTATCTGCTTTTGTAAACAAAGATTTAAACGACGATTTGACGAATCTGATAGCTCTCCCACGCAAATCAACACCATCAACAGGTAGCGGAATCCTTTTATGCTACGTTTTGACAGGGCAAGTGAATTGAACAACTCAGTTGAATTCAATTGACTTGCCAAAAGTTGAACATGTTCAACTTTCTTTTCGTTCAAGTGAATTTAATTAAGGTGTTTACACGTTCAGTTCGCGTTCGATTCAAGCGACTTGCTCAATTCACTTGCCTTGTCTAAACGTAGCATTAAAGTTCATTTTGCGTTCATTATGCGACCCGCTCGTTTGTCGGTGCGTAAACGTTGATTAGGCTGTAATTGAAGAATTTGCCCCGTATCTTCAACACACAGATTCGTTCGCTAATGGGTTTCCACCGCATCACTCGCTTCATCTGCTTGCCCATCACTACGAAACCAACTCCATGCTCTGCTTTTTCACCGCCGCTGTGATAGATGTTATACTTGAATGCAGTGTTGGTCGTGGGGTCCACGGCTCGGAATTCAAGTTCTCTGGATCTGGGCCATCGGACTTCTTGAATAGCGGCCACATTCACTCCAACCTTCTGCAGTTCGCGAGCCAGAAGGCTCACTCGTCCAGGTTCATTTAGGGTCCTGACATTCCAGGTACCGAGTGTCCAATCATAGTCCTTATTTCGTTGCCGGGTCGGTTGCCAATAACGTTCTCTTTTTCTTCTATCTCCATTTTTCGTGGAATATGAGAGGCTTCAGTAAGCTACCTTACCGGGGACGCGTTACCTACATCGCGCTGGTGAACAGACGCTCGAGGCGTACCTTCCACTAGACAACTGGCGGTCTTTTGTCATCGGACGACCCGTGGAAGCGTGAGATAGGAACTTGTTGCTTGTGGGGAGCAGAGCTCTGTTGGGCGCTCCTTCCTTGATGTCAAACCACCATTTTGCAGCCCGACAAACGATAAATCTGACGTGAAGGACACGTTTTATGAAAGTCTTGATAAAGCCTATGGAGAGTGCCCAAAGCGTGAAAATTGTTATCGGAGACGCTAACGCTTAGGTCAGTAGAGAGGACTTTTTCCGTCCCATAATCGGTAGGGAGAGCCTTCGCTCCGCTACCAATGATAACGGCCTACGGCTAGTAAATTTCGCTGCTGCCAGAGGGATGGCCATCACTACCACGTAGTCCTACCAAAGTAGGCCATGGACTACTTTGCACGAAAGAATATCCGAAAGCACACCTGGAGACACAAAAATGGTGAAACTTGCAACCAGATAACCATTTTCTGGTGGATGGGCGCCATTTCTCGGATGTTATCGATGTGCGGACTTTCAGAGGTCCGAACATTGACTCTGATCACTACCTCGTTGTCAGTAAAATTTGATCACGGTTGTCAACTGTATCGAACGAAATATCACAGCGAACGATGCGTTACAATATCCAGCGTTTGTCGGCGGAAGGAGTATCGGCTGAGTACCGCCAGAAGCTCGACGAACGGATAAGTGCAATCAACGTTAGCGACAACATCAACGATATATGGGAGTCGATCCATGGAGTTGTGAGCACAACAGCACGAGAAGTGGTAGGCACTGCACAGAGGCGACCCAGGACGGGTTGGATCGATGTGGAGTGTCAGAGAGTGACAGACGAGAAGAACGTTGCCAGAAGCCGGATGTTGGTGTCAGGTACCCGATCGAATAGAGATCGGTACAAGGAAGCAAGAGCAGCCGAAAAACGAAGAACAAGTGATTAGCGAGGCGCAGGAAAAAATGGGACAGAATGATATGCGAAAGTTTTATGAGACTGTCAATGGCGTGCGGAGAAAGACAGCGCCATCTCCCGTCATGTGCAACGACCAACAAGGGAATTTGCTGACATATAAAACCGAAGTGGCTGCCAGTTGGAAGCAACACTTCGAGACTTTGTTGTATAGGAAATGCCTGCTAGCTGGTTGGACGGCCTCATTTGCCCTCTCTTTAAGAAAGGGCACAAACTGGAGTGCGTCAATTACCGAGGAATAACCCTCCTTAATTCGGCGTACAAAATTATGTCCCGTATTCCGTTCAACAGATTGAGACCGCTTGAAGAGTCCTTCGTCGGCGAATACCAAGCAGGTTTTCGTGAGGGCCGATCAACGACGGATCAAATGTTTACCCTGAGACAAATCCTTGATAAATTCCGGGAGTACAACTTGCAGACACATCATCTGTTTATTGATTTCAAGGCGGCGTACGATTCAGTGAAACGGAATGAACTATGGCAGATTATGCTTGAAAACGGTTTTCGGGCGAAACTGATACGGCTGATTCGTATAACGTTGGACGGATCGAAATCAAGTGTAAGGGTTGCGGATGAAATATCGACGTCATTTGTTACCTTAGATGGATTAAAGTACACTCAAAAATATTCTAACGTTAAATGTACGTGAATGCGCACTTAAATAGGAAATCTATTCATATTCCTCTAGTTTATGTGCGTCAGATGTAAATCACAGCACATCATATGCCATCTATGTAATATTTTATTGCAGTCTACCTAAATGTCATATTAATACTACGTGAATATGCACGCATCATAATAGCTGTCAAAAGTACGTGATTTTCCTTTGTGAAAAAGTATAGTGAAAATACAACATGGCTGAACTCTAGATTAGGATTCTTCAACCGTTCTCGATATCTGTGGGAGATTTTCAAGCGTAAGAAAAAATCTACCAACCTGTTGAACTGTATTTAATTGAATTTTTGTTCTTATAGTTTGTAAAAGGAATGGTTGTCGTGCTGATGAAGTGATCATGCACAAGAAGCCAAGGCGAAAGCGGATATAGCAACTGAAACCCCAGAAATCGATAATGAAGTTAATTTTCATGATACGTGGCCATTACAGAAAGCAACAAAAGTACTCGGGAGCGAGCTCCATCGAAAAGTCAAACAGAATGCCTGGAAATGCGACAGTAACGGTTCTGTTTATGTTAGTCACACAAGACTGCAGTCAAATAATCAAACCAGCAGCTATACTCATTTCCGTCGACCGCATCAACCACACCCCCGTCAAGCTACTCCACATTAGTCGTTCTAAGCGCTGCTCGATCCGCTTTTGTATTGAAGAGCCCAATATTTGTCATGCAGATTGGATCATAACAATCCTCAATCATCACAGCCATGTGCATAAATTCTTCAAAAACATATATGTATAAAAGAACCTTTTAATAAATATGTTTGTTATTTTGTATATTTTTTTTAACAAAAACGATCGTGAATTTTCCGTATTTACCTTTATACCTATATATCACGTATTTCAAAGTATTTTTCAGTATAATACAATATCTACGCAAAAATCTATTATTCTTCATTTGGAAATATAGTCATTGAAGGGGACCTTCACGTAATATTTATCTAATAACACCATGAAATTACTTGACGTTTGACATATTTTGCTTTATGTTATCGTCCTGTAGCATTTACGTGAAAAGTGCTGTGGAAAAAATCCATGGTGGTTTTCACGTAAACCTTACGATGATATTTTTCTGGGTGTAGGGTGATGCACTCTCGAATCTACTGTTCAATATAGCGTTCGAAGGAGCGATTAGGAGAGCTGGCGTGCAAAGAAGCGGTACCATTATTACAAGATCGCATATGCTCCTGGGTTTTGCGGACGATATCGATATTATCGGAATTGATCGCCGTGCCGTGGAAGAAGCTTTTGTGCCTTTTAAGAGGGAGACAGCGAGGATTAGACTCACGATCAATACCAGCAAAACAAAGTATATGGTCGCTGGCAATCAACGTGGGTTCATTAGTGGTGGTGGTAGTGAAATGGTGCTGGATGGTGAAAAATTTGAAGTGGTGGAAGAATTTTTGTATCTTGGAACATTAGTGACGTGCGATAATGATGTTACCCGCGTATTGCAGCTGCAAATAGGGCTTATTACAGACTTCGTAATCAGCTTAAGTCCCGTAGTCTGCAAACGAAAACAAAACTCGCGCTGTATACTACTCTGATTCTTCCGGTGGCTTTATACGGCCATGAAACATGGACGTTAAAGGAGGCTGATCGGAGAGCTTGTAACCTGCACACTTCCAACGGCCTCGCGAGGGCATCAATGTAGCCCCTATGTACCCTTAACTAATTGAAGCAGAAATCAATCTTACCATGTTAAATACACTACACGTACAACACACAACAACAGAACACGAATAAAGTCCAAATATAGATGAGAACAACGTTGAGAGAGTCCACATCCAACCGAGAAAGGGACTATGGAAAGATTACGAGCTGAAATGCTGCCCTACATACGAACCAATTGGTGCAACCGACCATGAGATACCATAAATCGTCATCAGTAACCCTCTGCCCACGATCATCTCACAGCATCCAAAGATCTCTCGCTCCACATCAATCGCTGCTCTTATCACTTCCCCAAGAGATAAGAGAATAAGCTCACCATCAAAGCCGAGACGAAGTCACCGACCAAGCAAATGTTGGGCTAGTTGTCGGTTAACTGCTAAGCAGGCAGCACGCGTGATTAGCAATAGATTGCAATCAATCAAGTCGAAATTACAAAGTGCTACGGTGCCTGACCGGCAAAAGAAACGGTGAAGGTGAAACTCGGTGGACAAGTGATTAGTGGCGGGCTGGGGCAAGGTAGTGCACCCCAAAGTAGTGAAATTCACGGCTAATTATTTTATTCACTCTTTAGCCACCAATGCCCAGTACTGAGTTCCATCACTGATATGCCACCGTAATGCAGTGCTAGAGTGAAGACGGATTGCTTGAGATCGGCCTATCTTTTCACCGCCAACACCAATCGCCCGGCGGAATGTGGCGCAAAGCGGCAGCTGTGGATGGCCGGCAGATTGCTGGTGCAGTTCATCGGTCTGCCCGGGCAGGCATTACGTTCCATCGTCGCCGGGGGATACACTTTCAACACTGACACACACACAAATTAACACTTTTCCCTAGGTTTAAGCTGAAATAGAACGTAAGTAATTAATAAACACTTCTTTTAATTTGCATGTGAAATTTATGCTTTAATTTTATTAAGAGCGGCTCCGAGTACTTTTCGCCATTGGCTCCACTTGTTCGAACCATTTCTTTGTTTCAGGCTGATTGTGGTAAGTGGGTCATGGGGACCAGTGCCATCTTGACCGGCCTTTCTTAACTTTTTGTCCTCCGTCTCATGCGGCCTCCCCTCCCAAGGGGGTGGTGACAAGCTTTCGGAGTGTTTGAGCGTAAGGTGCTGCGGACAATACTCGGCGGTAAACAGGAGAACGGTATCTGGCGGCGTCGCATGAATCACGAATTGTACCAGGTATATAAAGGGCTGGATATTGTTAAGCTTATACAACACGACAGACTACGGTGGGCCACGTTGTTCGTATGCGAAGCGAAGATAATATTTAGTAGAGAACCCGGAAGAGGCCGCAGACTTCGTGGAAGGCCGCGTTCACGATGGCTTTTTGCAGTTGAAGAGAACCTGAGGGCGCTCAATGTTCAGGGCGACTGGAGGCGATTGGCCCAGGATCGAGTCCAGTGGAGAAGGATACTCCATTCGGCGTAGGTTCATCGAAGAGCTGTAGCCCATCAAGTATCAAGTAAGTATGCGACCCGCTCAAACGTCATAATTTCTTGGGGGAGTTCATTTTGCGTTAGTCTATTGAGACAGACCTTCAGTATTTATATCCAGTTTTCAGTATTTATATTCAGTTTCTGCGAGCGTGAATCCACTTTATCAGCAGTCCTTCTTATTTACGGTTGCAGTTAAGGTCCAAAATCGTCAAATCAGAGATTGACGTGAAATGAACGATTCGCTCGAATTAAACGTTTGATTCTTTGGCTTATTTAAGGTCAACTTTCCCAAAGAACCCATATTTTTTGAAGCCTCTAACTATTTTTAAAATCGAAAAAGTGCTGTTTTTTAAGATTGGCCCGATTTTGAACGAACATCGGGTGAATTTTTCAGGCCGGTTCACACGTGCAGCACTTTTTCGGTTTTTGTTTTCGATTTTAAAAATAGTTAGAGGCTTCAAAAAATATGGGTTCTTTGGGAAAGTTGACCTTAAATAAGCTAAAGAACCGACTGAGACAATAAAACGGGATACAATTTTTGACGGGAAAGGTCAATTCAAGACAAAATTTTCAAAACGACTTATCTGCTTTTGTAAACAAAGATTCAAATGATGATTTGACGAATCTGATAGCTCTCCCACGCAAACCAACACCACCAATAGGTAGGTGAAAGTTTCCGCTACTTGTTGATAGTGTTGGTTTGCGTGGGAGAGCTATTGGATTCGTCAAATCGTCGTTTGAATCTTTGTTTTCAAAAGCAGATAAGTCGTTTTGAAAATTTTGTCTTGAATTCTTCCATGATCTCCTTGGCGGCCTTGTAGTTTGATTCACCGTATGTTGGCTGTCATTAACGAAAAACCTATCATCCGTCGAAGGTAATGGTATTTGGCCCAGTTATTATAACACATTTTCTTGTAATAATTTTAAATTGGATTGGTTGATGGTTTTCACCAGGCACCTGGGAAGATTGTTGCGATGTAGTTTGTACACCAGGCCATCATGCCCTACATTGTCGAACACACCTTCTCGACATAGAGTAAGGCCATGACGGATGTTTTAGAGACAGACTTGCTCCGTCTGAGGACGTTGGCAACTCGGGTAAGTTGGTGCACGGTGGATTGATCGCGTCGGAAATCAACTGTCCTTTGAGTAAGATGTTGTGGTGTTCAACAGACTTAAGTAGCCGGCTGTGATTTGCCTTTTCATATAGCTTGGATAGTCCTGAGAGAAGGAGACGAAGAATCCTCCCTAGGCTTCCGGATGGGGATGACTTTCGCTGATTTCCAATACGATGGGAAGTAGCAAGACGGAGACACTGAATAAAGAGCAGCGAAAGGTGCTCGAAAAACGGAGCACTTGTGTGTTTGAATTTGAGATTCAGGATGTTGTCGAAACCTGAAGCCTTCATGTTTTTAGATGTAGGCCGTCAATTCGTCAGCTGAGATCTCCAACTCCGAGAAGACGTTGGGTGACTAAAGGATGTTGTTAGCATGTTCATTGACGGCTGCTTCGTGCGTACTGACGATTTTATGTTCAAGATTGTGTGAGCTGATGAAGTGATGACTTATTTCGGCTGCCTTCTCTGCAAGAGCTATCAAGTGATCATTAGAGTCATTGTTGTCTAGTGGGATCTAAACTGGAATGGGCTGAGGCTTGGATTTTAGAATTTTGGTTAGCTTTCAGAACGGGTTAGCATAGTCTGGGAGAACGCGGATCTTATTATAAAAATCACTATTTCTGAGGTCCACCATTCTGGCCCGGATAATTTTGGCCATGCTATTGCACCGGCTATTGAGCGTAGGCAACCCAGTACGCTGGTACTGCTTGTGATTGTAATTTTGCATACGGATCAAATATTTGGTGAGTGTATGAATGGTTAGGGTGTTGCTTACCTGATTCATTGGTCCAAGCTCGTGGGCTAGGGAGTGTCGTAGCCAAGCAAATCCGTCTTCCGATTTGCCTTTTTACCAACGAAAACAAGTGCGGAACACCGAAAGATAATTCGCATGTTCACGCCTCAAAAACATAACACTGAATGATCGTTTATTTTCACCGTTCGAATCATCCAGAATTCCTGTCAGCCTACTGAGATTGTATTTCAAATTCTTTATCATTTTTTATAATAATGTCATTTATAAATTATTTAGTTTATTTCATTATTTTTATCATGAAATAAGAAATACGTTCCACTTTATCCATCAATGTTACCAACAAATGCAAATGCATTTTTCAGACTCACTTTATTCCCCACAATATTCACCGTCTCTACTCTTTCTTTTTTTCGGTTAGGAATTCTTTTTTGGAGCTGTTAATACGAAAACATGCATTTAATTGAATTCTTTATTTCATACCGGCGCAGTTGTTTATATATCAATAACAGCTGTGAATTTATGATCTGTGGCTCTAAAGCATTGACGCTGTCCTTAAATTGCTCAGATAATTCTGTTTAAACTATTGATTTACTAAACCATTAGCTAAACCAATCTAACCCAAATTTAATCCACATTCCACACAAATCCAATCCAATCCAAATCAAATCCATACCCAATCCATATCCAATCCAAATCCAATCCAAATCCAATCCAAATCCAATCCAAATCCAATCCAAATCCAATCCAAATCCAATCCAAATCCAATCCAGATCCAATTCAAATCCAATCCAAATCCAATCCAAAGCTAATCCAAATCCAATCCAAATCCAATCCAAATCCAATCCAAATCCAATCCAAATCCAATCCAAATCAAATCTATATCCAATCCAAATCCGATGTATTTTTTTTATGACTTTTCTTAATTTTTTTTGCCATATTATTTTCTCGCGTTCTCTCTCTCTTTCTATATGCCCTTAGCATATCATGGCTTATCTTTTTTTTGCCGTTCTCTATCTCCTACTTAGGCTTACCATTATTTTTTGCCTTTTATATAGCATGGCTTACCATTATTTTTTTGCCATTTTTTCAGACTGAGGCTTACCACTATTTTTTTGCCATATCTCGTCTGGGGTTTACCTTTTTTTTACCCTTCACCAATCATAGCTTATCATTTTTTTTGCCATATTTTTCACGTGGGAGGCTTACCATATTTTTTGCCTCATTCAGCTTTTCTTCTACTGCTGACCTTTCTTACCTTGTAGGGAGCAACGACTACGTCATTGTCGTAGCCAAGCAAATCCGTCTTCCGATTTGCCTTTTACCAACGAAAACAAGCGCAGAATACCGAAGGATAATTCGCATGTTCACGCCTCAAAACATAACACTGAATGATCGTTTATTTTCACCGTTCGAATCATCTAGAATTCCTGTCAGCCTACTGAGATTGAATTTCAAATTCGTTATCATTTTTTCTATTAATGTCATTTTTAAATATTTTAGTTTATTTCATTATTTTTATCATGAAATAAGAAATACGTTCCACTTATCCATCAATGTAACCAACAAATGCAAATGCATTTTTCAGACTCACTTTATTCCCCACAAGGAGAGCGTCTCCTAGATAGCGTGCAGCTGCTCGTCGACGTCTTCGGATGACACCGGATGCCGCTGGTAGTCGATGTTCGCGCCCACGCACCGTTGAAACCGACCCCAGTCGACATGGTGATAGTTACGCCGGGTCAAATTGTGCCGATTCACCGAAGTTCCAAGCTCCGGCGATGATGAACGACCCCTGCCGCCGAGTAAGCATGACTATACTGCCGCTAACCGCAAGTCGAGCACATCTGTATATGGAGGCCCATATACAGATATGCTCGACTTGCGGTTAGCGGTAGTATATCCCTTTGACATGTGTGGGACAGTAAGCTACGATGAACGTGACAAGTTCAACGGAGGTGGTGATTTCCACTGCAACGACAATCGTCCTCTATAGTTTATTACCTCTATTGAACCGACGCAGCTGCTGCTGCCAGTCGCTTGTGCGGTTGTAATGGTGGAAGGATTGGAATTGCTCGTCGGGGAGCCACCATGGCCGGATAGTTTACCTCGTTAAGTGCAGGAAAACGGTTCTTCTTCGGCAGGGTCCTGGTGGATGCCTTCTTCCGCATTTCCAGGAACTCCGCTCGCTTTGGGCAGCCCGATGTTTGTCGCCACAGTTGGCGCACTTGGGATGGGCCATCTTCATCTTGTTTCACTCGTCGGTCGGATGGGGTTCGGAACACTTGTTGCAGCGCAGCTCCATGCGGCAGTTCCTGGTGCCGTGACAGAAGTTGTTGAAGTCTCTTCGGTATCTCCCATGATGGGTTTGAGAGAGAATAACGGCACCGCGATGAAGCGGACGAACAAACAAAAAAACCTTAGGGGAATTAGCGAGGTAAAAACACGACCGATCGTGTTGCTGCCTCGAACTGGATTGTTGAGTTGCCGTCAGTCTTCAGTATCTCCAGGCAAATTTGCTGCCGTACATGTTGGAAACTTGGAGGAAATCTCATAGAAAACGGTAAACAATCTGCCTACCTTTTTTTCCATAAACTGCTCCTATTTATTTTTCAATTAGCCCATATTTTATGGAATGTGGCTGTAGGTGAGATCGAGATAGAGAAATGACTTTTTGCTTTACGATCTGATATCAACAAATCCTTTTTACCTTTCTCGTATTTTATATGTCTTAATTACACTGAATGTCATGGCATGCTGAGCAGGTGTTTCATATTGCATTGGCTTAAACCTGAGACCTCAACGGGTACAAATTTATTTCTGAAAAAGTGTCCGCGCTCTTCCAAATTGTTCAAAAGATGGATGCAAGTGCATGGTGATGTGATACAATAAAAACCTCGTTGTATTACTCATAAGTAGTCGATCTGTTTTTATTAATCCTAATAGAATCTTTTCAACTAGATAAAAAGTGATCATTGTGTATATTATCTACTGAGTTCGCATGTAGAAGATTTCTCCTAGACATTCTTTGATTTGTCACGGTTTGTTACAGAACCATTTCAAAATGATCAATCAAACTTAATAGTAACATAAATGAGAAATACGCGTCAATGTTTGTGCAATCAAAGAATAAAAATATAGATATCCAACTATATGCTATAACAATAGCTCGTTCGTGTAAACATGAGAAATGATCTGGATGAGATAGGTTCTGTCTGTTACTTCGAATTATAAATCATGAAAAAAATACCCGAGGTATGACGCTTACTCTAGGAGAAATGTTGGCTCAATTATTTTCAATTCTTTAAATTTTCCCTAAATTAGATTTTACAAATTGACGTTTTTAAGACATTTGATTTTGGAAAGATTGCTCGTGAAAGATAATAATTTCTTTGGAATAGTCGATCTCATTAATTTTAAGATGAAACTTTGAAAAAATGTCTTTAAAATGATTGGTTGATTGTTTGATTTTTGTTCGTTTGTTCATAACTTTTGGTTTGTTTTCCCGGTTTGTTGATGTTACTCAGCTAATTAACTGCCACCACCACTCAGTTCATCTTCGTACTGCTTCCTGAAGCAGTCACCAACGGGGAAGAAGTCCCAACATCTTTGCTGGTACATGTTCCACACGTAAGTTTCCTGACCGGTGTACTCCGTGTCCGGTTTGTTGATTAAATGCATCAGGAAGAACATGTAGTTCGCCAGGTTGTGTTCCTGAGCGACGTGCGTGTCGAACCCGTGAGGTACCTGAGAACAAGAAACAAATTTAATCATGATTCCTTTACCAATTCATCCGAGCACTCACTTTATCAAAATAGTCTTTGCCTATACCACAAATAAAGCAGTTAGACTCCATGTCCTCCTTAACCGATTCCAGCTGATCACGAAGCTCTCCGAAAGCGTCAATGATCAAACCCTGGATGATGGCAAGCAGGATAATAATAACGAAGAAGAAGAACGAAATATCGAATAGAATTCGATACACTTCGTAGTCGTCTCCGTCTGGGTCTCCAATTTCGTCACCAATGCCACCACCCGCTCGGACACCTTTGTACAAATGGAAGACGAAGCAGGTGCCCATGTCGTGACATTTCCGGTCTCCCTCTTCTCCATCGTCATCTTCCTGGATGTAGAACTTTCGGAAGAAGTTGAACGCAATTACGGTGTAGATGTAGACAATAATTGTGAGAAGCATGACCGTCAGCACCAGTTGTTTGCCGTTGTGTGTTACGGACTGCAAAATGGTACGCAGAGTTTTAAAACCGACGGCCACATCGAGCAAATGAGCCGCAAAGAAGAAATTATTGAAGTTGCCCATAACCGAAAACGTGAAATACCAAAGCGAATACAGAAAAGCGTTGTCCGTGATTGTGACGCCGGCTTTCCAGATCTGGTATCTCCAATCGATGTTTGCAATAAAGTGGAAGAATCCACCTCCTTCGGTACTCTCCTGAGCAGCAAAAGCGTTCTTTTCCATACCAAGCAAATTAGATATTGAATCGAAATCGTAGGTCTCGCTGTACTTCTGACGGACCTTCTTTTTGACGAATTTGTCCCAGTAATTGACTGGGAACGTCTTTGCTGAAATAACCAATTTATCCCAGTGTGATTTGATGTCATCGTCTTCCGGTTGCTCGGCAATGAACAGTCCGTCGAATTCCAGTCGTCGAGCAATTTCCTTTTCGCGTTTGAAGATAGCCAGCGGAACCTTCAGATGATAGTACGCAATCAACATACAAAGCGAGACCAAACTGTGCATAAAGGCAGCGATCCGCATCACGTGTGCCATGTAGAAGAAGTCCTCATCCACCTCGACCTTTTCCAGTGGATCTTCTCCGTCACCTTCGTCTCCACCATCTCCACTGCCACCCTCGCCGCTACCACCTTCCAAAACAGCTTCAACCAATCCAGAGCCAAGTCCTGAGGCCAATTCCATCATATCCTCGCCAGATCCTTCCGCAGGTTCATCGTCATCCAGTGTTGTAACCTTATAGAACAGCAACATAAAATTGATACCGAATGCCAAAACCAAAGCGACGTATTTCAGGTTATAGAAGTTCCTAGCCAAAAAGCTGACTGCCTTCTTCGTGTACTTCGAAAAATCGATCTGCGTTACAGCTGCCGGTTCTTTTGTGTCAGCAGATGCTTTCTTCTGTTCGGCTTCGATGTTAGCCAAAGTAGCTTCCTGGGCTTTCTGAGCTTCCGATCGTTCTTGAGCCGCTCGCTTGGCAGCTTCACCTCCGAGAAGATCAACCAGAGTCATCGGCGGTTCAGCGCTGGCCGCATCTGCCGACAGTTCAGCAGCGCCATCCTCCGGACTACTCTCACCCGTTTCCTCCACCGACGATGATGGACTCAAAGCAGGGGATTCATGAGGCTGCATGCGGTATTGCCCATTCTCTTCCTTACTAATATCCAAACCAAATGCCTGTACCGTACTAGGCGGTTCTTCTGTTGGTAACGGTGGTAACGCTAGTAACGACGGTTCAACTTCCACGATCACTTCCTCTTCCTCCTGAGTTGATCCTCGCATCAATGACATTAGAATGTTCACCAAATACTTGATAATAACCGATACCCCAAAGCCTGAATAGTAGAACGCGTAGAAGATCATTTTGAAGAAGCCTACGATAATTTCCGGGAATGATTTCGACTGCAGCACCGCGATCTGATGTTTGATGTTCGATGGTGAGATCATGTATACCGAGTAGGACAGACCGTCCTTGATGGCTTGAATCGTTCGCTTGATTGGATCCTTAGCGGCGCGTTCTTCTTCCTCTTCGCTAATGTAAGTGAAGGCGGCCTCACGCCGTACGTTGCCGCCGTCTTCATCGCTGGCCATCAGTCCGGACGCATGTGTCATTTCAAATATAGCATCCTCGCAGAAATTGACGAACGCTTCGAGTTTCTCCTTGTCACCGCCCTCAGTTACGATCGAGTAGAAGAATGCGCGCTTAGATTCTTTGATCTGTGGTTTCTCCCACTGTTCGATGTTGGCCTCCTTGATCTCAAAGTACACTCGTTCGATGCGCTTGGACGATCCCATAATTTCAATACGACCCAGGAACGATTCGAAATAGTTCAGAACTGATCCAGCAGTCTCCAGGAAACGGGCCAGACGAGGTTCGTTGGGCATGTGCTCAGAAAGGTTTGTCAACAGTACCGCCAAGTTGAAACCGATTTCCTTCGCTGGTTCGTGGAAGCGATCAACAAAACCAATGTAATCGATCTTTCCGTCGTGATTGGTTTCACAACAAGCCAGCAGGAAGTCAATTTCCTCCGGTGTGTAACTCTTCTGTTGCTCCATCTTCTCCCGGAAGTCCTTGGGTAAAATCCATCCATCGCCGTTGGGATCGATTTCCGTAAAGCTTGGCGTAGAAGTGAGATCCTTCAATTTCAAGAACATGTCGAAGTACTTGAGGATCAGCTCTACGTTGGAAGCCGATTCGACCAGGGTATCCACCATCTGTTTACCGATCGTACCGTTCACGACGTTTCCCTCAAGCATGGACAGCATCATGGTGATCATATCCTTTTGCAAGTTGAGCAATTCCTTCAGTAGGTCGACTTGGCTGGAGTGCTTGGAGAGTTTGTCTTGCATGTGCGAAAACAAGAATAAGAAACCTCCGACGGCATCCCATAGACGGGAATGGGCCAACGCTTGCTGATTCTGTGTACAAGGACCTTGGATGACTTCAGTAAGGGTGTTGAATACCTGACTAGCAACACCGATGGCCTTGAAGAAGTTGGCTTTACCAGCTGAGTCGATCAATTCCTTGCTGGAGTAGTGCCAGTAAAAGTCCATAATGGACTCCTGAAGTCGCAGCAGGTAATCGACAGTACAGATGACTACGTTAACGGTGGTGGTATTACCAGCCTGAGTTCTCAAATAATTCTGCCAGTCCAAGTTGTGGCCTTCGCAAGTCAGTTGGATGAACCGGAACAGAGCACAGGTGAATTCAGCATCGTGCATATTCTTCTCACCAGCTGCCCCTTCAGCACCAACACCAAGCCCCTCGGCTTTGGTGTTGCGTTCAAAGGCATCCAGATCAAGCACACTACAAGAGTTCATCAAACCCGCGATCGAGGTGAAGAATCCGACGTCCTTCTTCTCCTTCAGGTGGTTCAACATGCCCATCTGGACGTCGATGTTACCGCCCCGCAGGATAGCGATGCCCAACTGAAGTGTTCGCATGACCATGTCCGAGGGAATACCCTTGGATGCGGAAATGTGTAGCAGGACCATTTGGGCAACGCCACGATTGGCCAAGCGGGCCTGATGGAACAGCAATTTCTGCTTCTCCATTTCTTGTTCCTGCAAAGATATTATTCGATTAGATTATTTTTGTTCAAAGTACGGCTCGCGTATTCATTAGGTTAGATATCTTACTATCAGTTTATCCATGGTCTTTCAGGTTAGATAAGGTTTGGAAGTGTTAGAGGTTAGTATGGAGCGTTGAAAGACAAATGTGTAAAACACTTACATGAATACTGGCACCTCCTTCATCCTCACCACCACCACCGCCGCCTTCTTCTTCGTCACCTCCCTCTTCCTCCTCTTCGCCGCACGATCGAGCAACAATGCTCGCATAGGACATATACAGGGCGTCCTCTTGGAGGGCACCGCTACGCTCCGTCATAGCACCACGGCAGAAGGTCGTTACCAGCTGAGTCAGCGGATCGGGTTTACCCTCCTCCTCTTCCTCTTCCTTCTTCTTTTTCTCGGCATCTTCGAATGTTTGCTGAGCGGATAGAATAAACATAAGAAATACGAACGAATGTTCACATCTGGGACTCAACTTACAGTAAGGTCTTCAATCATGACTTCTTGTCCAACATTCTCGTCCTCCAGCCATAGTTCGGAGTAGGTCCTAGCGAAGATGTTACAGGCTCGATGTCTGTGGAAATCAGGGGCGCATCCCCGTAACAACGGTATCTATTAGTAAAAGCCCTTGAACAAGCTCAGTTTCAAGCCAAACCGTAACACAAAAGAAAACTACAACATAACAAACAAAAAAGAGGTTAGATCTGAACGATTTGCAGGGGTTCTAGTTTAGATTTGTTCGCTACTAGAGAAAACATAATGAAGCTGACAAACGAAAAGTAAGACAAACTAACGAACGGATAACGAGTGCTTCCATAGTACTTTCCAGGCGCTGAATAAATCAAGTGGGAGGGGTACGGGGGAGGGGTGAAATACGGACACCAATAGCGCATAGTAGTAATAATAGAGGACAAGTCACCTGCTCAATCTATACATTGGTTTTGATCTTATGCATGCAACAGCCATTTTGCGTCGTGCTTGTGACAAAACTTGTTTCACATTTAATCGGTTGCCTTTTGGTCGGCATGCCTATATATAGTCGGTGGTATCCAAGTTAGTAGATCATAATGCGGTTAGTAAATCTCATTTTTTAGCCAATATGGAGGTGTGGTAGTGTGCGTGTGTTGAGAGTGGCTCATCAATCGGTAGTTCTCGGAACGGAGAAGCGTAGAACTCGAGGGAGAAAATTTCGGAAAGTAAGACCGTGGGGCGGTGCGTTCATTGTTTAGTGTGCGTGCGGATGAATGCTTCCTTGTTGTGCGTGTAAGGAACGAAACTGCGTGCAGTGTGGTTTGTTAAGTTTTTATGCCACCCATAGCGAAATTTATCCATGGACCAAGACAAAGGAGATACCAAAAAGGTGTGGCTTGCTGGGATTTTTGGCTGAATTATGTTGTGGTTTATTTCTCAAAAACATGACACGTAGTGCAAAAAAAATAAGAACATTCCTTGGTGTGATTGGTCAAAAATAAAAAAAAGGTTCCACAAAATAATGTTTAGGAAAAATGCTGGTTATATGCAAAACTTTTCAGCACAAAGTTTTGTTTCAGACTGCGTCTTTTTTTAGAGAAAACTAAATACTCATATCACTATTTATTGGAATATCTGATAATCGTTTATCGATAGTTTACGCGAACTTATTCATATAAAAAATCGAATTATCGATAGCGCGGAAAAATTAAAATATATGCAAACTACAATCCTTTCCAAAACTAACATTGCCCATAACTTAGAGTTAGAAATGTAATGCATGAATTATTTATAGTGGTCTACATAGCAGCAATAGTTTACAACTTCGCACTGAACCGAATGGATTGGAACACGTGTACGATAGATATAACGTACACGTGAATGTCTATTATCAAATTATCAACGAATATGCGTTTAGTTTGTAGTCGTTTATGTTGTCATCGAAATATCAAGTGGAATATTAATTTATTGAAGAATTGCCCAAAGTCTAAAAGAACATTGAAGATCTTGTAGGTGTTGATCGAAGTAGGAAATTCATTTTGACAAAAAATCCTACTTTTTCAAAATGATATGAAGACGATGGGAGAACCCAAAGTTTTAATATTTACAGTCGATTATCTACATCTCGTTGTTGATGGGTTTATCGGTTCCTCCAATTAACATACATTTTTGCGTTCTATATCTCGATAACCTCTCTATCTCGTTGTGTTCTGATCAATTTTGACGTAGGACTACGTCTGTGTTTTCTATATTGGGGTACACTTTACGATTGCGAAAATCAGGGACCGTCACGAAAATATGATAGACTTTAAACTTTAATATCTAAGCCGTTTCTCGATGGATTTTCAATTTTTTTGGACCATTCGATCAAGGATGAGTCAACGCTTCTTTGTATTTATTTGAAAATACTGATTTTTAACTATTTATTATCGATAATTGATAAAAAGTTTAGAAATAGGTAAACTAACCAATCACGTACATGCATCACTAGCACAGACATCAAAAATCAATCATTTGCGGGTTTGGATCTAATCCTCAGTTTGAACAAGATTTTACGCATAGCAGACGCATCAAAGCGATCGTAGCGGGACGGACACAGCATCACGGAGGCGCTAATAACATTTTTAAAGAAAATCCATCGCATTGGTGGTGGTTCTCGATGTGTTGCTGCAGATCATTCAACCTCAGCGAACCAGAATTTCATGGAATTAGATAGCACTGTGGCTATCCCGCACCGCCAGTGCCGATGGTGAAAATTTATTACAAATTGTGGTGTCAGTTAGTTGGAAAGGAACATTGGGAAAAGAAAATTGGTTCTTCTCAGGACCAACATTTTATGAAAAGAAAGAGTTAATTGCGAAAATAGACTGTTTCGGTGGCATCGGGTTTGGCGTGGTAGCTTGGTTGCTAATAGTGATTCCATCCATGAAAATTCACTACATCATCTTCCTCCGACGCGCTATCAAATTCGCTATTTACGATGAGTTTTGCACTTTGAAGAAAGTTTATTTCGGATAGTCGGATCAACCTTCTTTTGTATAAAATCAATGAAGACGCCACCTCAGTGGAAACTATCTACAGCAACCACCCATCGGTGAACGTCGCTCGGACAGACAGATGCCGAAAGATAATGTTTTGTAATATGAAGAAACTTCGTCTTGAGTCAAATTTCTGTTGTCATTCCTTGCAACAATACGCATTTTAGATAAACAACATCTCATAGGGCAAAAGATCCGATAGTCGTGGGTGTTCCTATGGTTGCGGTAGTGTTATTTTAACAAAATCTACGTATTTAACGCAGCAACCCATATTGTCTATCAATTTGTTGACCTGTCATTACTCGAAATAAAAGAAAACAGATAAGAAAATCCCTCCAAATCGGTAAAGTATCACTAAATTACCATATCTTTTTCTCGGCTTTGCACCAATAGTTGCGGTAGTGTTCCAATTAGGAATGGGCGTTTTTCGGAAAAATATCGATACTGCCGAATCGATGTTTTTATTGTCAAAAAATCGATGCTGAAAAATATCGGCGTTGAAACATCGATATTCCGATATATCGATACGCCCGAAAAATTAAAAGCACGAGCAAAAAAAAAAAAAAACAGGGGTAGTTTAGATTTTTCATTTCAGGTCATCGAATCGCACATCAAAGTTTCGCTGTTTCGCAGTTTTAACAGATTGTGCCTAATGTGCTATATTTTTTAATTCAAAAAATCGAAATCCGATATCCGCTAGAAAAAATCGATACAGTCAAATATCGAACTTAAAAAAATCGATACGAAATATCGATTAATCGGAGCGAAAATATCGATTCCCGATATATCGTATCGGTATCGCCCATTCCTAGTTCCAATAGTTGCGAGCTCCATAAGAAAACAATGGGATTCGTAACTATAGGAGCACAAATTAAAAAATACCGCAACTAATGGAACACTGCACCAACAATTGGAGGTATCATTTTAGGTAACAATAACGATTTCTGCAGCGTTTGGGATACTTTTCGTTTAAAATATAATTGATGAGCTGTTGGATAAGTACTTAAGGTAAGCAACATGAAATATAGATGTGGTGTAAGCGAAGAAACAGTGGTGGAACGTGCTTAGTTCCTCCACTATTGGGTCTTTTACCCTAACTAAGTTCAGAATCTTGCGAGAAAATTTCATTGGATTCTTGGAATTTATCATTCTCCAAACGGTCCGTTGTCTGTGGAAACCCGATCGAAATGGCTCGCGCGCGCCGAAAAGCAGCTTTCTTATATCTAATGAAGTAATTCCATTAGCCCCGCCTTTTCATTAATCGTTATGAGTGCACATTACATTTACACCCATATCAGATCACAAAGGGGCGGGGCTAACGGGCTTAATTTATTAAATACAAGAAAGCTGCTGTTCGGTGCGCGCGAGCCATTTTGATCGGTATTCCGCAGAGAGTGGTTGAACAAGATTTTACGCAGAGCGAACGCAGCGGAGCGAACACAGCAGCACGAAGGCGCTCTGGTAGCATTTTCAAAGGAAAATCATCGAATTGGTGGTGGAAGTCTGCGTTGGTGGTCGTCATTCAACCTCAACAACAAATCAAAATCTTGTGAGGAAATTCTATTTGACTGCTACTGACGCCATCCATTTGAACAAACTCATTGCATCATCTCCCTCCGACGCGCGCTTGTGGTTGTGCTACCAAAGGGCAACTTTTTGTCGTCGCCAAACGATGGTAACCCGGAAAAAATCGATATCATTTCTAATGACTAACGAAACAAAACCAAAGAATCTTGCCAGAAAATTTCACTTTCCGTCGACGACGGCCAAATCGATGAAGACGCCACCTTAGTGGAAAATGTCGTTTAGCTGCCTTAGTTTTTCAAATGGCGCATTATTAAAAACAATAAATCTTTCCAAAATCGTCATTGTCGTTTAAACAGCCGAACAGTCTGTTTGTCTGGGTAAACAATTTTCCCAACGGTCAAAACCTCTTCTTGGATGAATAGTTTAAGCCCTGAAAAGGACTGTTTGTAATTTATTCTTGAAGTCCCGCTCACTTTGCCACCAGCGCTATAGAAAACGATGCATGTACGCTCCATCGCGTGCGGAAGTCGAACGTTGCAAATTAATATATTTGTGTTTGGTTTCGCGCCACCTCCGATTATTTTTCCTTTATCCCTTACATTTTTGAGCATAATGTCTTCTAGGATTCTGATGATATCCACTGAAAGATAGGCGAGTGGCTTCAGTGGCGAAGCGGCCGATGAGTCGTTCCTTTTCCATGGCTGGTTCATCCAACTGGGAGCTACTTTCAGTTTTTTGATTCGGTTGACCTCCGAGCAGTTTGCATAATGCTAATAAATTTACACAAATTATGACGGAAAATACCCTCCATTTCGTATAGCTACGTAGTCCTACGTCACCTTTGCGTACAACCCGGTTGGGCTGCACCTTTGAGTTTTTTTTTCAGGATTTACTCTCCCTACCTCTCCCTATGTCGATATATGTTAGGACATGTATAAGAACATAAACTGGAAGGTTCTTCTTAACGAGCGTGAGGTGATCCAGAGATGGTGGTGGCACTACGAAGAGCACCTGGCGATGTGGCAGACAGCGATGGCTGTATGGTAACGAACCTGTGAGCACGCGCGCAGGACATACGGTTTCCAGCTCTAGGACTCCAGGAAATCCAGAAGTAGTTTAGCCGGCTGAAAACTACCAGGTGAGCTGTTTAAATACGGTAGGCACTGGCGAGAGCGTTGCAGTGTTATTACGAAGATTAGGAGTGAAAAGAAGGTGTCACGGTCCCATCTACAAATAGGACGATAAACTTCTCGAGATGAACATTTTCTGTATATCAAAACAAAGCATTTAACTGGAAAAATATTGCAATAACTTTAATTTTTCAAAGGAATTTAAGATCTTGATTTGGAATCATATACTAAAGACGTACGTGAACATGTAGACAGGGCTGGTAGCGATAAATGCCGTTCAAAATAGTGACTTAGTGACCAACGATGACGAAAAAAGTGACCAAATAGTGACTTTCAGAAGCAGAAAAAGTGACCAAATAGTGACTTTTGTATCGCTAGTCAAGTTGAAAACCGAAATGGGGAACTAGCGAAGTTGGATTTTTCTCGCAATCCGTACGTTAAACCTAACTTCGCTAGTAGCGCGCTAGTCTAATTAGGGCCTAGTTAGACTGGCGCGCTACTAGCGAAGTTAGGTTTAACGTACATATATGTACGTTAAACCTAACTTATATTATATTAATCTAACTAAATTATATAACTAACAATATATTGCGAGAAAAATCCAACTTCGCTAGTCCCGTATTCCGGTTTTCAACTTAATCGAGTATATGAAGTACTAACCAGGTAGTGAGCTGAGTTGCATTCGTATTGGTCATGTGTAACTCGTAGTAGATCGGAAACTAGGGATATCATGTTTTTTCGAATCCTTATTAGAATGCTATGAGAAATCAAGAGAAGACAAAAATTACAATATCATGAGGTTTACTACTGCGGGCCGTGTGCTCTCTTTTTGCGTTCTTTTTTACTATCGATCAAAAAATATTGTCTCAACAAAATACATTCCCAAAATTTTCACCGTATATAGATGATTCAGCTGCAAGACAGTATGAAAAAGTGCTAGAACGATGTTTTGGATTGGGTTTTCGCTAATTTTTTATGTAGTTAGACGTGTGAACATTCGAACAAAAATTAACACGGTTTTTCGGCAAAAAAGCAATAAAATGATCTAATTAATTACTAGACAGAGAATTATTTGGAATCACAAAGCTTATGAATCTTTATAAGGAAAAATTGTTAAAAAAAACTTAAAGAATCCAAAATTATGATGACATTTTTAAAATACAGTTTTTAATAATTAAAATAACATTTTTAATTGAAACAAATTTAAATACAATGAAGAGTCCATTTGCCATTTGTTTTTTCGAGACCCTGATCTCGGTTTCATTAAAAACATTAACTCATATATAACATGAATTTTACCGAACCTAAGTTTCCTAAGTTTCAAGTTTCGTAAAATGTGATCCAAAATCTTGAATTTGATGCAAAACTTGGAAGTTAATTTTCTGTGGAAAACCTTGCGAAAATTTCTAGGATGTTTTTTTCAGAAATTGTGCAGAAAATACTTCAATCCTTATGCAATCTTTCTCCAGGAGTTCAAACGAAAACAAATCGGAAGTCCCGATGTCCGAATTTCTAATGGGTGCTATGCCGACAATATCATGCTGTGTGATTCGTCCTAGAGGGGTTAATCAATCAGAAACTAAGAAATATCTCGGAATTATGTCAAAATTGACGTGACAAAAAATGGATATTCAGAAACGATAAAAATGATAACAAGTGAAGTTTCTTACCCTTAAAATGCTTGTTAAACGAGTGCTCAAGGGTATACCGTGCGGGACCGAAATCCGTACAGCACCGAAATCCGTCCACCTCATTAGATATCAATAAATTAAAGGGGGTTAAAGATAATTAATGTAGAAATAAGTTATCTTATCCTGTTCAGATACTTGGCAGTAAGCTTTTAAGTAATTGAAATGGAAAGAAGGCATTTAAATTAAAACAACAAAAATCAAAAACAGATCTCCACCCACCAAACGCGTTGTTTTTGCCGCCATATTGTTTTCGGGTAGAGCATAACTGCACCAAAAGTAACTGTGTTTTAATTGCTGATTGCGAACCATTACATAAGATAAGCGGAATACAAATCGAAGGGATCGCTTCTCAAGGTGCGTATCGAACTATTTACGCTGGTAGTTTAGTCAATCAGACTGCTTCAATTTAAATATTCAGTTAATAAATAGCTGTACGGATTTTGATCCTTTGATTCTAAATCCGTACATGGTGGACGGATTTCGAGTCATGTGTAGTTTATTTTATTCATTATTTTATCATGTTTTCGTAGTTTTTAATGAGTAAATGTGAAACACTGCAAAAGTAGAAGCCTTCATGCTCCTGTGTCAATGACAAACGTTTTATTTACACTCGATTCCTATTTTCTAATGACTTTTTCATATACTAAGGTGCTTAAGTGTACGGATTTCGATGCCCCACGGTAATGCATTCAATAATGGCTTGGAAATATCCAAAAAAAAATGTAAGCATAGACTTTCAAATGTGGAGTCCCTCCTCAACGACATTTTGCTATCGAAAACAAAACCCTACGCTCCTTATTTATTAAACTTCCAGCCAAAACTAAATCCGTTATGTAAATCCGCATCAAATCCGCGAGAATAGCAAAAACCACGAAAATCGCAAAATCCTTGTAGTCGTAACAATTCTGCGCTTCATATACGGCGCTGCCTAAACGTATGCCCAAGCTTCGCTGAGTGGTCTGTCTGTGTGTCTCTCGATCCCAAAGTCCATGGTTCGAACCCACTCTGCCTTTCATAAGACGGCTTTGGAGCAATTTCAAACTTTATATATTTTGCTAACAGATTTACCTTTGATTTGGTTGATGATAATGGTAGATACAAATGATTTTTATTTTGAACTTTTTTTACAAACAGTGGTGCGAAAATAGTGACTTTCAGTTACCGCTCAGCTTCTGAGACGTGCAGACGTGTTTCCGATTGCGCTCTTGGAAAGTCAAGTGATCGTTTACAGTGGTTAAAGTTCGATTCCGTCTGTGCCGCGTCGCGCGTTTTAGTGATCCGCGATGAGGCGAGAAAATACTTTTCGTATTGACTATTCGAGTTTCCCGGTGAAGCCGTCATTCGAAAAGGTTCACGGCTTTTGCCGCACGGTACTCGGCCTGAAGAAAGAAGAAGTGTTGAGACTACAGTGCCACAGAGGTGAACAATGTGCGTTCGTCAAGGTTGGCAACCTGGCGCTCGCACAACGAATAGTGCAAGAACATGACGAGAAGCATGAAGTGGAGCATGGGGGCAAGAAATACAAGCTTCGCATCACCATGGAAGATGGATGTGTAGAGGTTAAAGTGCACGACCTGCCAGAAAACGTCCCCGAAGAAAAAATCGTGGAATTCTTGAGTGCGTTCGGTGAAGTGTTTTCGCTGCGAGAGCTAACATGGGGAGAAGGGTTCGAGTTCGGTGGGATACCGCTCGGCATTTGGTCGGCCCGAATGCTAGTCCATCGAAACATCGATTCGTGGGTAACGATCGATGGACAGCAGGCCTACATTGTTTACAAGGGACAGATCGTCTCTTGTAAATACTGCAAAGAGCAAGCATATACTGGCATATCGTGTGTCCAGAACAAAAAGCTGCTAGTCCAGAAGAGCTATGCGAACGTGGCGAAGCAAACTGGGCCACGACAACCACCGAAGAAGGCGAACGGTGCAAAACCCCCGAGCGCCACACCGGTCGGTCAGCGTTCTGTCGCTCCACCACCAGCATCGCTGGAGGCTTTCCCCGAGCTGCCACAGCCGTCGAGTCAGACCGAACCGTCTGGCTCAATAAACCCAACTGCAAGCCAGCCGACTGCGCCCATTGCACGAACGGTGTCTCCCAACCCGTTGCAAACACAAATCGCGCGCAGCACGTCGTCGTCGTTGCGCACACAACCACAGACCGCTGAAGTGGTCTTGGTTGACATATTCAAAAAGCCAGCAAACGCGTTGCGAGCGAAAGACCGAACCGCCGGCAACGACACGGACGATTCATCCACATCGACGAGAAGCAGCCGAAGCCGAGGACGCCCGCCCGGCAAGAAACAGCGATGCAACGACGGTGACGACGAGCAGGATGTGGACTTTCTTCCATAAATGGCTCTCACGTCTTACAACCTCGCATCCATCAACATCGGCACGATCACGAACCCCACAAAACTGAACGCACTCCGAACCTTCATAAGCAGCCAAAGCCTCGATATCGTGTGTCTGCAGGAAGTCGAGAACGAACAGCTTTCCTTGCCTGGCTTTGTCGTTTTCGCGAATGTGGACCACACGAGGAGAGGCACAGCTGTTGCGGTGAAGGAGCACATCCATGTCACTCACGTGGAGAAGAGCCTGGACAGCCGACTAATCGCGCTGCGAGTGCACGACACAATGATCTGCAACGTCTACGCTCCCTCCGGCACTGCTCAGCGCGCTGCTAGAGAGGAGTTCTTCAATGGCACGCTTGCCTATTATCTCCGCCACCACACCGAGAACGTCATCGTAGCTGGAGATTTCAATTGCGTGCTGCGTGCGTGCGATTCGTCCAGCCCGAAGACCAGTCCTTCTCTTAAAACCGCTGTACAGCAGCTGCAGCTATATGATGTGTGGGAGAAGCTATGTCCACGTGATGCCGGTTTTACGTATGTCTGTTGAAACGCGCGATCTCGCCTCGATCGGATATACGTGAGCCGCGGTCTTCGCGACAAATTGCAGTCCGCCTACACGCACGTTTGCTGTTTTACAGACCACAAAGCGCTAACGCTCAGACTCTGTCTCCCTCCACTGGGACATGAGCCCGGGCGCGGTTTCTGGGCTCTTCGACCGCATCTTCTAACCGAAGAAAACGTTGCTGAGTTCCGATATAAGTGGCAATATTGGACCCGGCAGCGCAGAAACTACGGGTCGTGGATGGAATGGTGGCTGTCGTACGCTAAGCCAAAATCAAGTCCTTTTTCAAGTGGAAATCTCGAACCGTCTTCGAGGAATTCCATGACGCGCATCAGCACCTCGGCTATTATCTGTAGCCGCAAACCATAACCACCATCAACCGGCTGAAAGGAGAAATGTTGGCACTGCAGCGTAATTTCTCCCACATGTTCATGCGCATCAACGAGACGCACGTGGCAGGGGAGCCAATGTCAATCTTCCAATTGGGGGATAGAAGACGGAAGAAAACCACGATCACGCAGTTACAGACGGGAGAAGACGAAATCATCGTCGAGCCTCAAGCGATCGAGGCAAATCTGTTTGATTTTTTCTCGAGCCTCTACTCAGAAGAAACCGCAGAAAATGACGGCAATGCCAACAACGGGGACGATTTCGCTTGCGAACGTGTTATCCCACCGGACGACCCACTAAACGAAGCGTGCATGGAGGAGATACAAACAGCAGAAATTCTGTCTGCTATCAGGGCGAGCGCACCCAAACGATCCCCCGGTGCCGACGGGATCCCACGAGAATTTTATCTCCGGATGTTCGATGTCATCCACCGTGAGTTGAACATGCTTATGAATGAAGCACTCAACGGAAATCTTCCCCATGCCTTCGTGGAGGGCGTCATCGTGTTAGGGAAGAAGAAGGGAGGCGACAGCACAGCCCGAGCGTACCGGCTCATATCGCTGCTCAACAGCGATTATAAATTGCTCTCCCGCATCCTGAAAACAGGATGGAACGCATTATGCAGGCCCACCGCGTCCTAAGCAACGGACAGAAATGTTCAAACGCAGAGCGAAACATCTTCCAGGCCACTCTCGCTCTGAAAGATCGGATCGCCAATCTCCGTCACCACCGTCGCGCCGGTAAGCTCATCAGCTTCGATCTGGAGAACGCCTTCGATCGGGTGCGGCACTCGTTCCTCTTCGAAACCATGCGGTCGCTCGGGTTCAACGAGGAACTCATCTCTCTTCTCTCGAACATAGCCAGTCGGTCCACATCCCGGCTGCTTATCAATGGGCACCTCTCTCGATCGTTTGAGATCACACGGTCGGTGCGGCAAGGCGACCCGTTGTCCATGCATCTGTTCGTGCTCTATCTTCATCCACTGGTGTGTAGGCTTGAGCAAGTGTGTGGGGATGATCTACTCGTTGCCTACGCCGACGATATTAGCGTGGTTGTGACGTCATCGTGGCAAATAGAAGCGATGAATGAAATATTTCGTCGCTTTGGGCTTGCCGCCGGCGCAAAATTGAATCTGCGGAAGACGGTTGCAGTGAGCGTTGGCGTTTTCCAAGGTAACGAAATTTGTACCCAGTGGCTACAAACAGCCAACGTAGTCAAGATTCTGGGTATTACCTTCGCCAACTCGATTAGGCTGATGAGTCATCAGTCATCAGTGATGACTACACTCAACTGGGATGCGCTGGTGGGCAAGTTTTCACAGCAAATGTGGCTGCAGTCCTTGCGCACACTAACTCTTCACCAGAGGGTGATTATGCTGAACACGTTTGGCACATCGAGACTGTGGTACCTTTCGTCTGTACTGTCTCCGCTTGGTGTCCACACAGCGAAAATAACAGCAACGATGGGGACATTCCTGTGGAGAGGAATGGCTGCGCGCGTTCCCATTATGCAGTTGATACGCAAGAAGGAGCACGGCGGTTTAAATTTGCATGTTTTGGCATGCAAAAGCCGTAGTCTGGCCACCAACAGACACTTGAAAGAGATCGACTCCATTCCTTATTATAAATCCCTTCTATTCCACGCAATTCCCCGCCCGCAATTTCTATTGACAATCCTGACCTAAAATCGATCCTATCAAATTTATCCCAAATTCCCCACCATATCCAACAAAACCCTTCCGCCGATCTGATCCACCGGCACTTCGTCCAGCAAAGCGAACTGCCAAAGGTGGAACGAAACAGTCCAGCGCTTGACTGGCCACGCGCGTGGCGAAATATTGGGATGAAAGAGCTTTCCTCATCGCAGCGATCCAAACTTTACCTGCTGGTGAATGGGAAAATCGAACATCGGAAGCTTCTGCACGTGATGCAACGGGTGGCGGACGAGAACTGTCAACACTGTGACATACAGGCAACTGAAACGCTCCAGCACAAGTTCTGTAGCTGCACTCGTGTCGGCCCGGCCTGGACGGTCCTACAGCAGAGGCTAGCCGGCTACACGAATGGTTGGAGGCGACTGTCGTTCGAGGACCTCATGAGACCTGTTTTGCCAGGAATTGGAAGAGCTGCGCGAGTGGAAATTCTCCGCTTGTTTGTGAAGTACATCGTCTTTGTTAACGAGTGTAACGATAGAATTGATGTAGATGCTTTAATGTTCCAATTAGATTTAAATTGATTTGAAAACGCTGAACTACAATTGTAAAAACTGTACATATAATGACAAAATAAAACTGAATTTTAACCACAAAAAAAAAAAAAAAAAAACTTTAGTGACCATTTTCCGAAAAATAGTGACTTTAGTGACTTTTGGATGCAAATAGTGACTTTTTAGTGACTAGGCTCAAAATAGTGACCAAGTCACTAAAAAGTGACTTGCTACCAGCCCTGTGTAGAAAAATATGTAGGGAGCGGGACCATTTAGGCAGCACCTCCTATTCCCGTCCGTAACGTTAATAACTCAACCGCGTTCCAGCCAAATGGCTTGATTTTTTGTACATCACTAGATATCGACAGAAACTAACCATGTACTAAAAAACAAGCAATTCGGTTGTAATGCGATCGAGTAATGAACGTTGCGGACGGGAATAGTGGGTACTGCCCAAATGGTTCTCTACCCTATTTTCAAATAAAACATATTTGACGAAGATTCAACGGGATACAAATAAAACCAATTCGAACAGGAAGCTTTGATGCTTATCTGTTGAATGTACATTGATTTGAATTTTGTAACCTTGGTGTAAAAAATATATAATTCTGTTCGTAAATCTAAAATTTCCTTTGAAAAATTGAAGTTATCGTCATGTTTTTCCTGTGCTTTATATTGATATACAGAATTGGTTTCTAGAACATTATTCATCACGAAAATTCGACCATGCAAAGTTCTTCATTGTATATGAGTCGACTTGATATACTCTCTCTGAGCCGACTCGATAAAAATCAAAGTCCCTTGAATTTTGCATACTGCGTTACTTCCGTAAGTCGATACCTCCTTACTCTAAATTCTTTAAGTCGAAGTAATTTCCCAAAGTATTTTCACCTTGCTAACTTGATGTTGTCAAAATCAGTTCACATGCACAATATATACGATGTTGGGCCATTTGGCCGAATGCCGTTTGGTCAAATGCCGATTGCCCGAAAAGTAAAAACCTTATATTGTGAGTAACGAGTAGTAGGAATTACACGAAGTGTGCAGCGAGAAGTGAGGAATGAGGCATTTTTCACATATCATGATAGGAAATAGGAAGTGAATAATGTAAAGTGATAAGTGAAAAGTAAAAAGTGAGAAGTGAGAAGTGAGATGTAAGAATTGAGAAATGAAAAGTGAGAAGTTAGAAGTGAGAAATTTGAAAAGTGAGAAGTGGAAAGTGAGAAGTGAAAAATGAGAAGTGAAAAATAAGAAGTGAGAAGCAAAAAGTAAGAAGTGAGAAGTGACAAATTCGAAGTGAGAAGTGTGAAGTGAGAAATGAAAAGTGAGAAAAGAAAAGTAAAAAGGGAAAAGTAAATGGTGAAAAGTGAGAAGTGAGAAGTAAGAAGTATGAAGTAAAAGGTGAGGTGAGAAATAAAAATTGAGAAGTGAAAAGTGAGAACTGTGGAGTGAGAAGTGAAAAGTAAGAAGTCAGAAGTTAGAAGTAAGAAGTTAAAGATAAGAAGTGAGTAGTGACAAATTCAAAGAGAGAATTGTGATGTGAGAAAAATGAGTAAAGAAAAGCAAAAAGTGAAAAGTAAATTGTGAAAAGTGAGAAGAAAGAAGTGTGAAGTGAGAAGTAAGAATTGATTAGTGAAAAGTGAGAGGTCAGAAGTTGAGGTTGAAAAGTTTGAGAAGTGAAAGGTGGAAAGTGAGAAGTGAAGAAGAAAAATGAGAATAGAAAAGTGAGAATTAAAATGCGAGAAGTGAGAAATGCGAAGTGAGAAGTGAAAAGTGAGAAGCAAGAAGTGAGGAGCGAGAATTGCGAAGTGAATGGTGAGAAATAAGAAGTACAAAATGAGTGGTGAGAAATGAGAAAAGTGAAGTAAGAACTAAGAAGTAAGATTAAGTAGTGAGAAGTGAAAAGTGAGGTGAACATTGGATTTTTTAACTTAATCTTTATTCCTTCTAATCATTCTTTCTTCTTTCTTCCTGCTATCTTTGACAAAATAGAAGTGGAAAACTTGTGAAGTAAGAGCTGCGAAGTGATAAGTTAAAAATGAGAAGTGCTGATTCCAAACATTTCATTTCTCACTTCTCAGTTTTCACTTTTCACTATTCATTTCGAACATCTCACTTATCCCTTCGCTTAATAAGGAAATCAATTTTAGCTATTCGGCCAAACGGTATTTAGCCAAATGGCATTCTGTCAAATGACCTTAAACCATATTTCAACATGTTATGAAAAGTGTTTGATATTTAGTAAGAAAAATATAAATGTGTTCTCCATCTCGATACATCCCTAACTCGATGGTCCCTTAAATATTGAGTAAGGGAGAGTTCACTGTATAAGTCATTTATAGTGTACTTTTTTGACAGTTTGGTTTGATTTCGTGCTCCGTTCTTCATTTTAATTTGAACGATTTACAGATTAATGGAGTTCAAATTAAAAAGTATTAAGATTTGAACGGTCAAATTACTGTAGAAGATATTTCTGCCAAATGAAAAAATACACACAACAGACTAGTTTTATATCTTGCGTATTCAGCTATATTCGACTTTATGTTCAATATCATTAACAAGAAACCAATTTAAAGAAATTCAAAATATCAAGTAGGTGTATTGAAACAATAATGAAATGGCCGTTTATTCATCGACTTCTCTTTAAATCTTTACAAACTATTAAATGTGAATTTTGGCTTACATATATAATTTTCTCAACGTTTTCCAATGTTAGTCAGGTGCGTCGCTTACTACAAATCTGTCCCGTTATTGAAAACATCCTCTCGCATGATATTGAAGCTCCCGTAATACAAAGTCAATTCAAGACCAACTGATGTAACCTCGGATAAAACGTTTTTCTTTGCTCCCACCATAACAAGGGATCGCTAAATTTCGGCAGGTGAGGTTTAGTAGTGTACTTATCGCCTTCGATTATGGCAGCAACTGAAGGATCATAATATGATCTCGAAGCTTACTGGTGTTTTCATTAAACTCCTCTCATACAGACATACTCCTCTCATACAGAGCATCGACAGAACTTGTTTCTGAAATAACATTTTTTATCTACCGTTAAAACATTTTTCATTCAATCGATTCTTTATTTTTTCAAGATCAACTTTTACCGTAGAACCTATCCAGTTTTCCGCGAGCGGTGATGGCCGCCAGCTTGCTTGCGGTTCAGTCTCTGATTTGACGTGTCTGGAGGTCAACTGCACCCACCGCTCCGAGCATTCTGACCAATGTTGCATATAAGAAGGTGAAGGAAGCTGATTCAGTGAATTCAAGCCTTCTTATATATGTACCACATTGATCAAAATGCTCGAATGGTGGGTGCAGTTGACCTCCAGAAACGTCAAATCAGAGGCTAACCCGCAGGCAAGCTGGCGGCCATCACCGCTCGCGGAAAACTGGATATAAAAAGTGCTGGTATGCGCCTGATTTTAAGCCAACATCAGCCCAATTCTTCAGGCCGCGACACACGTGCAGCATTTTTCATTTTTTGCTTTCGATTTTTAAAATGACTAGAGACATACAAAAATTGGTTCGTTGGGAAGGTTGACCTCAGAAGAGTCGAAGAATTGACTGAGACAATAAAACAAGATACATTTTTTGACGGGGAATGTCAATAATCGATTGATATGCTGTCATCTCCACATTCTTGTTTTCTGAATCGCGATGATCTAGAAATACCGACTACCCTATCAGCTCGTTCATTTCAAGGCCTATTTCAAAAACTAAGGAGTATGTAAGAGCATCTCCACGGGAGTCCTCATCGCTATTCTAATTATAACACTCCCGCGGAGTTGAACTGGGGCACTAGATCCAAAAAATGGAATAATTACCGTACTATTTAATCTACGTTAAAATTGTTGGCAACAAGAAAAACAGATTTTCTGCAATTTTTTACCAATAACAAATTGACGTTTCACAAAATAACAACCCGCTTAAGGCTCGAATTACCGTCATCCAGTCATTGACGAGAAAGACAGCCACATGCTCGTACCACCCCCCAGTAATAAAACCACCCACCGAGGAGAAAAAACAGTCTCCAGCTGGATGGGGGAAGTATTTTTGTGTCAAAACTACATCATCCAATAACAAAGGCATAATTATATCCGGTTGATGCTTCGTTTGGTTGTATTTCGTTTTGGTTTTCAAAAAAACTGCCTTTTGCAAATTTTTTTCCCAAGAGGGGAAATCGACGGTTTACTCTCACGCTCTCTCATGTATAAGAAAACGTGAGAGTAAACCGTCGGTTTCCCTTCATGGGAAAAAATGTTGCAAAAGGCAGTTTTTTTGAAAACCAAAACGAAATACAGCCAAATGAAGCATCCACCGGATATAATTATGTCATCGCTATTGGATGATGTAGTTTTGACACAAAAATAGTTCCCCCATCCAGCTGAGACTGCTTTTTCCCCTCGGTGGATGGTTTTATTACGGGGAGAACGTGGTGGTACGAGTACGTGGCTGTCTTTCTTGTCAATTACTGGATGAAGGTAATTTGAGCCTTAATTTGGAAACTCACTGCTAATTTTGAGTTGCGATCTTATTTTACCAGATGGGGACCCAGCGGTGGAATATACATATGCTGGCTCCTGAACAAACAAACAGCAAATGCCAAAATTAAGCGGGCTGAACGAGTGACTCAGTGTTTGTTATTTGAGCCACGGTTCATTTGAGAGCACGCAGATTTTCGCCGAGAAATCATCCGATTTGGGAATCTCGGGCTCATTTAGTATCCACTAAGGGGTTGAACGTTTTCTGTCTAAGGGGTCTGTCGTTTTCTTACGAGAGAATATAAAAAAAAAACATTTGCATGGAAAAAATCTTTCAGGGGGGAGAGTGGGGGGTGTCGAAAATCTTAGAAAAATTGCTTACGTAATTAGTGTACGATCCCTAAGTTGCGAAGGCCGACGGATGTTCTTCGTTGGTCGAAAACACCAATCTAGCGTACTTTGGGCCATGGGTTTGAGTCCTAACGAAGGAACGTGGTAACTATGTGGCCCCAAATGGCCTGAGCGAAATGTGATGACAGCAGCTCTCCATAGTCTGACGAGAAGAGGCTGAATCATGGCTTGCTGCTCACCGAACACGCTGATGGTAACATACTCAAACCCCACATTTCCCTTCTTCTCTCGTAGAAAAAGACTAAAAAAATCCTCTAGCATAGGACACAATGGTTTTTTTTATTTGCGCGAGACGAAGATGGACATTGATCATTTGAGAAACCGTTTGATTCCTTTGTAAACTGAACTCCAACATGAAATTGTCTTAACGTCTTGGTTTTCAATCTCAGTCAGTCTGGAAGTCAATAGACTGTATCGTTCAAATGTAAAACTTAATTGTTACCTAGTGCTATGATATTGATCTCTCAATCAACATCGACGTTGACGAATTAAGTACTCTCCATTTAATTCCACCAATTATTTTCGATATCTTTGCAGATACGTATTTCGATCACAACTGTGTGGTCGTCTTCAGTGTCTCGTACTTGACTCGACTTAGTCGACTAAGTCGAGTAAAGTACGAGACACTGAAGATGACCACACAGTTGTGGTCGAAATACGTATCTGCAAAGATATCGAAAATAATTGGTGGAATTTAAGTGGAGTAGTAGTAGTATTCCACTAAAAGAGCTTAATATATTTTTCTGATCGATGTTGAAATTCCGAACAACCGCCTAGAAAATGATATTTCGCCGAGATATCACCGATTTGAATGAAATATTATACTTAAATTTTAGATTTGAGTTAACTAGTACTACTAGCCAATAACGCGCGAATTTCGGATATCTGATCCAACGGGTGATTCCGCTTTAACTACTAAGTCAGTGAATTCCAAAATAATCTTTAAGATAATATGTTTATGCCTTCCAACTTCGTAGCATACGATAGTTCTCCATATCTCTCAGATTTCGTGTAAAAATTTCAAACTTATTATTTATTTTAACCAAAATCTATGCTTCCAGGATTCACCTTGGGATTTTCTAGATCGTTAACTCTTTTTTCGGCAGTCTCCCATGGATTTTCCAAACCACAATCCATTTTACAGCGGTCTACCAGCTGTCTTCCAGACGCGCCTTGTGGTATTCCAAACCACAAATCATTTCCCAGCTGTCTGTCAGACGCGTTTTATAATCTTCCTAACCATAACAATTTTCCAGCGGTCTTCCAGATGGGCTTTGTGATTTTTCAAACCACAATCCATTTTCCAACTGTCTTCCAGACGCGCTATGCGATTTTTCAAACCACAATCCATTTTCCAGCGGTCTTCCAGGCGCGCTATGCGATTTTCCAAACCACAATTCAGACGTGCTTTGTGATTTTCCAAACCACAATCAAGGCTGGCAAAGGTCGTGACCGTCATAAGACAGAAAGCAAAGTGCCTTTTTGTATTTCAGACGACCGAATGGAAGAATCGTGGGATCTTTGATCAATTTCGCATGAAAGGCAGTCATGACGCGCTTTATGATTTTCTAAACTTCAATCCATTTACCAGCGGTCTTCCAGACGTGCTTTGTGATTTTCTGAACCAAATTTCAGACGCGCTTTGTGATTTTCCAAAATACAATACATATAAGTACTAGCGATCTTCCAGACGCACTTTGTGATTTTCCAAACCACAATTCATTTACCAGCGGTCTTCCAGACGCGCTTTGTGATTTTCTGAACCACAATTCAGACGCGCTTTGTGATTTTCCAAAATACAATACATTTAAGTACTAGCGATCTTTCAGACGCACTTTGTGATTTTCCAAACCACAATTCATTTACCAGCGGTCTTCCAGACACGCTTTGTGATTTTCTGAACCACAGTCCATTTTCAGCGGTCTTCTAGACGCGCTTTATGATTTTCTAAACTTCAATCCATTTACCAATGGCCTTTGTGATTTTACAAACCACAATCCATTTTCAGCGGTCTTCAGCGGCGCTTTGTGGTTTTCCAAACCACAATCTATTTTCCAGGGGTCTTCAAATAGGACATTATCTACTTGAATTCAACTCACCTTTTAAAATCAGCATTTGGATCCAAAAAATAACCTGGCAGGATCGCCAAAATATGTGGCGCTGAATGCCCGGAGCGAAATGTGATTACAGCAGCTCTCCATGGGTGCGTTTGCACGCCACGGAGGCCTGACAAGAAGAGGCTGAGTCGTGGCTTGCTGATCACCGATTGACATGCTGTGGTGTTAATTTATGATCACACGCTGATGGTAAGTTACTCAAACCCCTCAGTTACCTCCAATACATTCTTCAAATCAAAATCTTCCACATGGCCTTTGTGGCCGTGCATAACACCCACTGGTCCACCTAAGCATTAGACAACGGACATAACACGTGCGGACATAACACCCACGTGTCCACAGGGTGTTATGTCTGTTGCAGGGTTTGAATCCAAAGGAGAATCTCTCATTCCCCATGTCTGTATACACTCTCGATAGGTAGCAAACCGTGAGAGACGTTTTTCGGTAGCTGTTACGATAATGAACTGATTCGGGGGGCTACAAACAATGATAAATTTCTTTCAATAAGCCCCAATTGAAGGGGCACCGGTTCTGATGATGCATTTCAACTTGTTTAACACAGTTGTGCGACAAAATATGGTCCCCAACATGAAATGAGCGAGAACAAAGCGTTTTATCAAACCCCATCAGTGGGGGCCGCCTATCCGAATCAGTTTTTTCTCCAACTTGTATACAAGTGCGATAGAAAATTTTCAAATTTTGAATGTTCTTCACTTCAGATTATTTGACTAGAATGAATTAATGAATGAATAACGACGGCTCGGAACTATTACGAAGCAATAACGGACTGAATCTTAAATCAAGAATATAAAACTCAGCGTAATCGTGTGGAAAGCATGCAGCTGGATTGGACCTGCGGCTCCAACTATCGTTCGTACAATGAATGAGTAGCGATTATGGTTGGATTTTCCATGGATTATATCTTCGGAAACGAGCTTTCTCTCTATTCGAGGTTGTAACGAAGTAGGTGGATTGTTCTTTTTATTCATAATACGAGCGGTACACTGTAATATGGCAAAGTAAAGTTTACGTTATTTTGCTGAGGAGTAGGTTTCTTCAATATCCTTGAAGAACAAGCAATAAAGCAATAAGTTCCTATAGCATATAAGTTGTTGCTGTCGACAAAGCTGAGTATGAATTTGGCCTATGAACCTATGAAGATTACCAGAACCTATGAAGATTACCAGAATAAACAGAATATACGCCGTGCAACGTAACAATAGAGTATTTACAAAAATGTTAATTCTCACTGCCGCGACCGGGTTTTTCAGGTACTGGTTTTCAAAAAAGTACATTATTTTATTACAAAGACAATCCATTCCGTTTATAAATTTAGCAACACCCTGCTCTATATGCGTACATTTTATTTATGTGAAGTGAATAGTTTATGTGAAGTGAAAAACAGAACCTTATCAAGACAAATTATTCGCTTGCCGCTCTAGGATTTGAAGCTGATATGAACGTACCAACAGTATCGCTCATAAAATTTCGGTTCTCAAAAAAAATTGGAATTTCGAGAGTGTGTGTCTGATTTCGTTCCCTTTGCAAAAAGAACGATCGCGCGATCATCAAAATATTTTGTTCTGCGTTGTGCGGGTAAGTAAATTATTTAGATAGTAAAAAATATGTGCGCGTCCTATCGTGATTTTTCTAGTACGCAGAACGATCATCGCGCGATCATCGACATATTTTGTTCTGCTTTGTGCGGTAAAATTAGTGTTCGCGATTATGTTTTTTGTTTAATCTCGATCAAACTACACGCTACACCCTGTATACCGTTTACCAAAACGAACCCAGCCACACTCCCTACCCTATATATGCATCATCGCAGTGATTACTCGTGAAAGTGTAGATGACTCGTCGGCTTCTATGACAGAGAGTAACACGTCCACATATTCCTACCCATTCCTCAAATGAATTGCATTCTGACATGGCCAGCGCCAGTATTGCTTAATATTGGGTCACCAGTTTTTACACATTGAAGGTGATATTAGTCCCAAATATCATCTGTTGGTTCTCTGTATAATTACAGCTGACCTGGCAATAACGGAGTAGCAACCGTGGGCGGTCAAATATGCTCATGCTCATGCTCAACTTGTATACAAGTGCGATAGTTTTGTTTTCATGGCTTGTTATGATTCAAAGAGGTTTTTGTCGCTCTTTTATCGTTGTTCGTTATCTATTGAGAGCGATTTCTGCAAACCCTGGTCCGTTGTCTAATGCTTACACGGAAGAAAAAAAGTACCCAGCGTTGTGTTTTTTAAACTTATTTTTGAGTTATTTTTTCTCTTCTCTTTCATCCACTCTTTCTTATGTTGTCAAAAACAAAAGAGCTAAATAATCCAACAAGGCCAGTTCAATACGGGAAGCCAGTTTTGAGTTTTATTACCTGAGGTCGAAATTGAGCGAATTAAACTTACATTTGGGTAAATAAATTTTCCGTTGGGTACTTTTTTAACATGGGAGTAAAGGCAAACTACTTCTACCCTACTTACTCAATTTTGGCTTCCCGTACGGATGTTCGAGGTTGGGTGAATTAAACTCACTATTGGGTAGTTTATTTCTTCCGTGTAGGTGTTAAGTGTTCAGTCTGTATGACCTCTGGTCGAAAGCGATGTTTTCTGTCTTTTAATAATGTACATACATATTCCCATCGGAGTTTTTCAGAACATTGTAAATTAATGACCATGTCGGGTAATCAAAACCCGAAATATAGGCAATTAACTTTGATTGAACTCCTATATGCATTAGATGTGGAGGTATGGATACAGTGACCGCATCCCAACGCCATTTTTGTTGATATTCTAGGTTTGAACCTCGTTCCGGTCATTAAATTTGAATGATTGGTTCCCGAAAATTCTCGTGAAAAGTGAGTGAGGCATATAACAATCATAATAAAACGATGACGAACCCAAAAAAAATCATCAAGGTATGATTCTCGTTTTCTTCCAGGTTCGTTCTAGAGAAAAAGATGTGAGTGAAAGATATTTTTCACCACTAAATAACTACGAAAAAAGATTCTCCTTTGGCCCAATAATCGCTTGATTTCGTCTCTTCAAAACGAAAATTTCGAACCCTGGTCAAATGTATGCGAAATCCGGGTTACTGTGGTTGACCCATGTTGATCACAATAGCTTTATGGGTCAACAGCGTTTCTAGCGTTTTAATACTTCTATTGTTTTATTATCACTAGTTGGTCAGATTCTGTGTTTTCGCACGTGTATCAGGTTTGAATAAACTTGCTTTCATGACTTGTTATGATTTATCGTCTGACGCCTCTGATTTATCGTCGATCATTACCAACTGAGATTGTGAGTGATCTCTGCAATCTTTGGTCACGGGTAGACAGTTGTGAAATGATCTTGAATTGAAAGAATATGGCATCCATATACAAATGGGACTGACGATTATCGGCAGTAAACGTAACGTGTAAAAACTACCAAGTGTTTTGTACACGCAATACACACATTTTCATCTGAGTATAAAATTGTAATGACGGTAGTTTGCTTGAATTTTCACAATACAGGGAAAATGTTTATTTCTTGAATTTGCATAAATTTAACCACATTCAGTTAGTTCCAATTAGATGTAGGAGTTTTTCTTGGTCCTGGCATTCCGTTAAAGCTGCGAAAACGAGTTTGCTGTTGCCTACGACTTGCTACGACGGTTTCGGTTTTGTATAATTATTTTTTTCAAAGAAATAGAGGCTTGTTTTTTGTTAAAACATGGACTGGATAAGCCTCTATTCATTTGAAAACATGTTCAATATAAAACCGATACGGAACCGATTTACGGACTACCAGGACCGAAAGAAACTCATGCAGTCATCACGCAATTGCAGTCCCAATTATATTTTGTCAATTATCAGTAGCAAAAACATGCTTTTCAGTGGACAATCGTTTTTTTGCGATATAGAGTGAGCAGTTGGATTTGTCAGTACAATAAAAAAAATTCCATAGAAGATATTAAAAAAGATATAGCTAGAGAAGATAATATCAAACAGTTCTGTAATCCAATCAAGTGCGAAGTTAGTTGCTATTATTCTGCTGATAGACTGGTTTGCATTGTAATAGAGATAATCGTATTGCGCTGAGCAGAAGAGCAGGAGAAGTCAACACGTGCAGTCATTATAGGGTTTTGGTGATTTTAAAATGATGTCATTCGATTATTGTTTTCTGGATATACTATTTTAATTTATGACAGACCTACAAGTGACCATTTTTCATCTATGATAAGAGGGAAATAAATAGCGTGTATTCTGAATCTCTGTAGTTTTTGGGAAATAAATTTGGTACACCGTGAGGATAAGTCGTATGAAAAGGAAAAGGACTTTGTCTGAAGATGGATTTATTATGTTAGTGCTGCAGATGCCAAATTTTCGAATTGAACGTTAGTATCGGTCTTCGAGTCAGATGGTGCACAAGTGCGAGTGGCAGTCGACAATTATATGAGGGCGAAACTAGATGCAAGAAATTATCAGTAGTTGCAGACACGTGGTGTTACATCTGGTAGAATTTCGCATTCTGGCTGAATGTTTCAGTGGGTGTTAGTTTTGGAAAAGAGTTGTGAGAGAAACAAAACTAATCGTTTTTGTATGCATTAATGGAAACTCGAAAGAAGATTAAAGTTTCAAACGATCCTCTTCTTGGCAATACAACAAATTATTACGGCAGTGAATGAGATAAAAACAGAACTCACAAAAAGAAAAACAAATAGAATTAAGGTAGTTTTTTTTCGAGCAACAAAATTATAAACTATAAACCTTGGCAGCGAATGTAAGGAGACATGTCTGAAACAAGCAATAACCGCCCGTTTTCTCTGTATCGACACACAACTTCTATAAACATTTTTACTTTGTTGTTGTGGATGGTCAATCTGGATGTAAATACCGAAAACAATACAGTAGTGTACTTTAGAAAATTGTGATTTCTCTTTGATTTTTCAAAAAAGTCAGATTTTCGAATTGCTGGCTTGGAATGTTGATGTCTGATTCAATCGATACGATTTCATTTTGATGGAATGGATGTATGGTGGGTTGAAAGTTTGCATATAACGGAAAGGGGCTTAAACTGGACCAATCGGAACACTTACCATGTGCAATCCAAACAGAACCTTCGCCATGGCAACGATTCGTTCGACGGTGTCCTCGATCTTGTTGCCTTGCTTTTTGTCGGTGGATTTCTCGATCGAATCCTGCACAATGGTGTCCTCTTTTTTGCCCAACTTGGAATACAGATAGTGCTGCCAGGACATTTCGTCCGCCGGATCCAGCTTATCCGGAAGGGTCAGTTGGGTGTGAGCAAATTCAATCACTTCATATTCGGGCATTTTCTGAAGTTGTGAGGGTCATTTAATTTGTTGATCATGTCAGGTAGATTGTCGAACTTACCTTCAAGTAGCGATCCTTACAATGCTGTACCAGTTCTTGTTCCTTACCAGCAAACAGGTTCAACCCGACCGGAAGTAAACGTTTGAGACAAGCGACCATCAAACTGGACTGAATTTCCTTGTCCTTGTCACGCTTCTTGTCTCGGGCACGCTTCTTCTTCTTGATCTTACCGCCGGCAGCGGGTGCATCGCCGGAAACAGCAGCTGTTCGCCGCGTAGCGGTCGGCATGATCAGTGCCATGTTATCGATTTCGTTGGCAGAAATGAAGTTCTGTTCCTCCTTCAAGAAGTACTGACTCTTAGACCAAACGTTGAAGATTTCGGCAACGTAGTTGTAGATCTCTTCCGCTTCCGCAATGTTATCCTTCAACCAGTGGTTCCTCTGCAGATCAACGTACTTGATCAACAGCGGGTAGAACGAGTAGATGTCGCGGACCAGCAGTTGCCAGTCTTCCTGGATTTGGGCTTCAATTTGCGACGTGTCGTCCGTGGAAGACTTGAGAAAACCTCTCAAGCTTTCTTCTTTGTGGAACATGCTGTCGCAACGCTTTTTCACACGCTCGGCCAACGGAAGGAAGACATCCTTCAGTAGCTCCTCCGAGCTGTTGATGATGATCTGCTGGGTGAAACTAGCGATGCGCGTCATCCAGGGTGCGTTTTCATTGGCAATGTTCTTCTTGATCATTTTCAGAACGTTCTTGAGCAGGAGATTCATGTGATCTGCCGTGACCATTGTAACGTGATTTCCGGATTGTGGGCTGACGTTGTCCGGACCTTGGTTCCACCAGAATGGCAGATAGGAGCACAGCAATGGTAGAATTACATCGATGATATGTTGAGCATCTTGGTATGTCTTCTCCGATTCGACAAAGTGGTCGACTTCGGACAAGATCGTTTCGAGCGTTGGCATCGAGCTCTCCATTTTCGTCATGATGTCCTGAGCTTCCAGAGATGTGTCGGCAATACGATTCAACAGTGAGAATGGATTGTGCTTGTTGGCATGTGGCTCGAGGAAGGCTACCGGGAAGCAAGAGCTGAACGCTCCAAGACAGGATCCCAACGCCGGTTTGTGGCGTTCAATTTCAGTCTTGAGGTACTTGCGATCCCTTGTAAGCGTGGTATCAGTTCCCAGTGTGTATAACGAAGACAGAATTTTGTACGACGCGACTTGAATTTCATCCACTGGAAGGAGTTAGGGTCGTGTTATTTTTGAAAATCTAAAAAAAGCTTATTCTATACTTACATAACAGATCACTACCATAATCGCAAGCTGCCAGGTGATCGAACAGTGCTGTCAATACCGGTAGAATTACCTGATTGACGTACGCTAGCGACGTTGAGGTTTTCAAGTGTGTACCGCGCAAGCGATCATATTTGCCTTCTTGCAAGTTGAAGATCGTTTGTCCCAGATCGTCCGCAGTGTTGTTGAAGAACGTTAACATAGAAGTACGAATGAATTCCGGGCAGTTCTTTGTCAGAGATTTGGCGTCAACGCTCTTAACCAGCACCTGTAGACAGCGAACGGTGATCCTGACGTCAGCACCGAATGCCGCCATTCGATATCTCAGCAAACTGGCTAATTTGGTGAACAGTGCGGCTACCATCTCCTTTTCCTTCAGCGAGGCAGCACCTACGTTGTTCGTGGCGGTAGCAATTGCGATGAAGTAGTTTCGATTCGATGAGAAATATTTCTCGATTAGTGGAAGCACAACCTTGGAGAAGAACTTGATATCTCTTGAGCAGGTCTTGAATGACGACCGACGGCTGAAGGTCGTTGATGGCCTCAGCAGCTTCATGTTGATTGTGGCACGATCGATGTACGAAATCAATTTCTCTAGCAGGGAGTAAGCAAAGCGGGCTTCGATAGCTGCCGCGGTAACGCCTGGCTCCTCGGTCATTCCACGAGATGGTCTAGAACGGGAACAAATTAGTTTCTTCCATAAAAATATTATAGCGGACAACTTACTTGTGCAATTTAAGACCCTGGTATTGCAAATACTTCAGGAATTCCTGCGATCGTTCGCGATCCTTACGCTTCTCCTTATCGGTCAACAGATCGTACGGGACCAACTGTGCGTGGATAGCGCCCCCACATTGGCGCAATTCTTCGAACTTCTTCTTCGCCCAGATATCGTGCGAGTTTTCGGCCAACCGTTCGGCCATGTTCTGCATTTCTCTGCTCAGAGTTAGATTGGTCATGTCGACCGGGTGGGGGTTGTAGTTGAACGGCGAACCTGTGTCTCCCTGTAATTCCTTTGGGCGTTAAGTGGCGTCCATTTATGGTGGGGTTTACACACGAGGAAGAGGTACATTGAAATTTCGAGAAAAACAGTAACCAATTGTTTGCAGGTCGAAAGAGGGGTTGAAAGGATAGAATTTCAGTAAATTTTGAACATGGCTCATGAGTTAGTTTATGGTTTGAGATAATTAGTAAAGAAGCTATCACTACCGTACTTACAAGATTGGGCTTGGATTGTCTGCGTATCGATCCTCGATTAGAATGGGGAACGTCAACTTCGGAATGATCAACGCGCCAATTGAGCGCCAACAATCCCTTCAAGCTCTCCCGAACTGGGTCTCTGTAGCGTTCCTTCTCCTGTGGATAGAAAAATATGAGGACTTCGCTCTTCACTAGTTTCATAAGAACTTACATATTCACTGAGCATGGTGTAAGGTTTCAGGCGAGGATGTGTCTTATTCGAGTCGGACCACTGATCTCCATAGCTCCAGCCATTTTCGAACTTCTTGCTAGCCCAGGCGTCGTGATAATGCTCGCTGAATTTCTGTGTTATCTGATTCAGATCATTTGTCAGCTGAACCATGGTGGTATCGATTGGCTGCGGATTATAGTGCGGTTGATCGGGGCTGCTCGTCGGTTTTCCGTACAGATCATCGTCAGAGTTCTTCGACAAACTGTAATCCGGGGGCAAGGCGCAACCGATGGCAATCAGACAAGGCAGCGCTTTTCCGAACAACTCCGGATCGTAGTCCATATTACTGAGTGAATCAAAGATGTTCGAGAACAGCAACATGGTGAGTCGCTTCTCTTCATCCGAAGAAGCTCCGAACTGCGACGCTTGTCCACTGCCTGTCGTTCCGTAGTACTTGGCACAGCGATCGTAGTGCAGCGTAAGTAGTCGTAAGGCTACTGTCGTATACTCGGAAAGCTTCGAGACGTCAACAGTGAGCTTTCGGAGCAGTTTCAACAACATAGCTGGATGCATCGCTGAAGTCAGAGCAACTAAGAAATCGGATACTGCCTCACGCTGTCCTTTAGTAAGCATTCGATTTTTGGACATGCGATATACTGTGTGCAAAGTGGCGTCGAGCAAGCTGGCATAGTTCTCAGCTTCGTTGTAGAACTTAGAGTGTTTAATGAGCAACGGCAGGATGGAATTGCCAATGTAGCGATTCATGGATAGGGCCATGTCGCTCTCCGACCCGTCACTTCTATCAAGGATGGTGGCTGCTCGCAAATCAGGAAGGAAGGAGTCTTCCAACAGTCGGTAATACAGTTCCTGCGTTTCAATTCCATACACACGCTCCAAGAACAGCACAATACTCTGCTTGTGTCCAGGAACTAATCCAGAAGGCATGTCGGACTTGGGCCTTTCTTCGCCAACCGCCGGATTAGTCAATGTGAACTTCAAACCCAGAACTCCTTGTAGATCTTCCAGCGGTACCAAAGAACGCAGAATGGCACGGGCTCGCAATGATTCGTTCTTCCCTTGTTCGATCACCGATGCATCCGGTGCGCAACGGCCCAACAGATCCACCAGCGTACAATAGAAACACAGAATGGCAGCTCCGGTATCGATGTAATCTTCATCGTCATCTCCCTCTGGCAGGGGATGCGAAAAGCCTAGACCAGTGATCGTACCTTCGGCCTCATCCTGCATCTTTCTACGCTCGGAAATCTTTTCGGACATCTTGTTGGCGTCGATGATGGCCTTCAACAAACCTTCACCTTCACCACGAAGCGCAGGACCCAAACACTCCGGACGTCGGATCAACAGACGAATGACAAGATTGGCGTTCTCCTCAACGCTTTCACCGTTGACCCAAACACAGAAGCGCAAGAAATCCAGATAGCGTTCACCTTCCACGGGGTCCCATCCAAGATCCGGATAGCCACGTTCAATCAACTCAGAATTGCTTTGCAGACCGCAACGCGATAGATAGACCGCAATCTTCTCCAGGTAGTGTTCTCGGAGAGCCAGGGCGAGTTCTGTGTTTTCCATCAAACTGGAGTAAGCCACGTCCAACGGAGTGGAACCTCGCAGACTTGGTCTAGACAACAAGATATTCGAGTTTTCCAGCAAGAAGTCAAAGTGGTCGAACATAGCGCGTTGGTTCTGACGTCCAGTACGACAGAAGTAACACAAGAAACGGCAGCAAGCGACAACCATCTGATGGGATGTGTCCTTCTCTTTTGGCGGGGTCTCTTCACCTTCAGCGGACTGGGCTGGCGCATCGCTCTGGGCTTGAGCACGTCGTCCCAGAGTGTTCATCATTACAGCCATCACGTTCTCGTGCACCCTTAGGATGCGAATCAAATCCGGATGCTGGAAGAAGGTATGGTTGTTGACCAGCTTCCACAATCGTTTACGCATCAGGTCCTCTTCCTCTTGGCTCATCTGGACCGGTAGGAGGGCACGGATTTGACTCAATCCAACCCACATGTTCGCCACGTCTCCAGTCGTCTTGGAGTTGATTACGTACGTCTTGTTCAAAGCGTTGATCAGCTCACCGATGGTGTCGTACTGTCGGACCAGCAAACCGAACATCTCTCGAACCAGCTTGGGATTTTCGATCTGAGACTCTTCTGCCCAGGAGACGATTTGCTTGATCAGTACCTTACGGAAGACTTCTTCCGGAGTTTTCTTATCAGTTTCCTCCGGTTCCTTTGGATCTTCTTCCAACTCCTTTACGGCATTAATGAAGTTGTACAACTTCTTCAATGCGCCTGGTCTTGTTTCATTCACAGGCTCAACCGTTTCTTCTTCCGGTTCCTGGAGCGCGTTCAAAGATACTTTTCCCATCAGTTTGTCGTGGAACTCAGCTAACCGATCGCGAAGGTCACCTCCACAGGAACAGTTTTCTAGATCTTCGCCTTCCAGGTTCTTAAAACACAAAATGGCGTTCATTTGTTCACGTGGTGGACAACGGAACTCACGAGTTTTCTTGGCGGCAACGGCACTCGGTAGATCTGAATGCTTAATTTCGATGTATCTGTAAATTGGATTGTATAGGTGAATAACAAGGACTTCAGTTCATATTTGTAAACCCACTGACCTTCTTAACTGATCTTGCTGTAGATCGCACACGTAGTCATAAGCGAAAGCGACGATGCTTTCCGTTCGGTGACGCAACTGCACATCGTACAAATGATGCAGAAGGTAGCACATCTGAAGCTTGGCACCTTCTGCCATCTTCATCGTTAGCAAGCCCTTGCGATGCTCATCCTTACCTTCCTTTTGGAACGAAGGATCCCACGTCTCAGGATCGATCATGATCAACAACTTTTCGACATCTTCGTTGGTGATCACACCAACCAACAACAATCTGTCGATAAGCTTGATCAACGGTCTAAGATTCGGGAGGACGTCCGTTAGTTAATTACTTTCCTGGAATTCACGCAGCGAATACTCACAAGAACAGATTTTCATTGGAGCCGCCGATCGGATCGCGGTTGTGCACCTGATTGATCTCAACCGCCTCTTTCAGTGCGGCCATCACAAACTCCCGCACCACTTCGAGCGGGAATCTTGGCGAATAAAGCGAATCAATTGCCGGTATTGGTTCACTGGAAGAATCTGGTGCTACTAATGTTGGCAAATTCGATTGTGGGGGTGAGGGTGATCTGGAGGGGAGAGAATGGCATGCCCAAAATGTAGAGAACAAAAAGGGGGGTTGGGGTCAACTTAAAATGAAATATACATCAAAACATGTCTCGTTTGCAGTTCTTCTATGTATAAAGGGACGTCACAAATAAAAAGCGTTCTAAATGGTGCCATCTGGTGAAGATTAGCGTTGATCTACTTGTGGTTAGGAGCATTGTGCAGTACGATGAATAGCTGTGCTTTACAACTATCCTCAGTTTTCACACGAGAGTTAGTTCTGATGGGGTTAGAGTTGAGCACAGTTTACTTCTTCGGGGTAAATGTACTTACGCAATCTCCGTCATGTTCATCTGAGGTCTTACGGAGAGGGTCTGCAGGGAACGGAGGGAGTGACACATTTCTGGATCCATATACAGATCCTTCAGGTCCGTTCCCAGTGGGATGATGAATTCGTTCTTGCAGACTTCCCTGTAATATTGGTAATTTCGTGACTGATCTAAACTTAGATGTAGATTGAAGACTCACATTGTGTTTGCGTGGGATTCCAGGTGAAGGGCGATCAGCAAATCGTAGAATCCGAGACGAAGCGGTCCGCTCATGTATTCTGACTGAATTGCATAGAGTAACTGCTTTTGATCTACGTGATTGCAGAGTGCATGGGCTGCCCGATAATTGGATTGGTAGCAAAGTGCTGAGTACAGTGTTAGGGTATGGGCATGGAAAGACAGAAGTCGATCCATTTCGATCAACTCAAGGATGTCTATGCAACGATCCTCCTCGGGAATATGCAGAGCAAGCATGGAGACTGGGTCTTCGCAGAGCAATGACCAACCTCGGATGTCGGACAGCTTGAGAGCATGGACTTGTAAGGCAGTATTTGGCACACGGGCCCACGAGTGCGGTTTCAGGCACTGTACCTTCAGCCTGGGTGGGAATTGCGGATTGATATGTTTGTCGCTTGTTGGAAGAACTGCAGCTGACAGCGGCAAAGTAGTCGGGGTGCGACCCAGCTCGATTTGAAGAATTTCTTTGCTCGTAGCTTCAACGAAGATAGCCGGGAACAGTTTGGTCTCCGGTTCCATCAGAAATACGTGCGAGGTTTCCTTCCCTTCGCAAGTGAAGCGAATTGTACCCGTAGCCGTATCGACAAAGCATCCAACGAACATTCCCTGAGATGCTCCCTTTCCAGAGGCATCCTGGGTGACTTCGTTGAATAACTCATCGGCGCGGACCATGTAGCACGATTGACGGTTAACGCTGGACATAGAACATTGGAATTAATTGTTATAAATGTTTTGATTAATTATTTTAGAGCGTCTTAGGGGAAATGCTACAAGGTTAAAATACTATTATTCTTCCATTTACTTCCACTATAAACTTTTTTTATGTATCAACAAGCAGATACGTATTTCGTTTCCTACTTGGAAACTTCTTCAGCGTTTGTGATCGACACAAACACAGTGTTTGTTGTCGATAACAAACACTGAAGAAGTTTCCAAGTAGGAAACGAAATACGTATCTGCTTGTTGATACATAAAAAAAGTTAATAGTGGAAGTAAATGGAAGAATAATAGTATTTTAACCTTATAAATGTTTTACTTTTTGAATAAGAATTTTACTCACACTTCAACGGTTTTCTCCATTTCATCTTCCACGTAGATCGCAGCATGACGGACTTTGTCCTGGCTGAAGTCCTTGCTGTGTACGTGATACTGCGTGGTCACCCAACCAACGTAGACGTGCGTTGGATCCTGACCGGGGAAGATGCGCACACCGTAGAAATATTCATTGATAAGCTTCAAGCATTCGGCGTCGTAGATTTCGCTTCCGAACGACTCGACACCCTGCGGGCTGCCCATAGATTTGCGATCGGCAGACATCTGTGCTGCTCCTCGGATATCGGCGTTCGAAGCGCGGATCGTACCACTACGAGCAACCGCCCGCTGTGGCTGTTGCATTGCTCCTCGACGAGGTTCCGGCTCAGGTGTGCGACGATCCTTCAGTTTGTCCTTGCTTTGATCGCGTTTCTTACCAAAGAGCCGGAACGGGCTACGACCGCGTTTCTTCCGGTCATCATCCATTTCATGATCCGAGTAAGCATTTTCATGGTCGGACAGGTGCATTTCTCCGTTGATCTCAATTCCTGGTGGACTTAGCCCTTCACCTCGACGGGTAGCACGCGATGGACGTGCGGGCCCACGCCGCATGACTTCATCCGACTCCACTGCATCTTCGGAGTAATTCCTCTGAAGCCCCTTCAGATCGTTCATCGTGAATCCACTCTTCATGATGTGATCCAAATGAGCGGCATTCGGCTGAGCTTGCTGTTCGGCCTCCACCAGCAGACGATGCTGACGAATGCGAATCTCTTCCCATCGGTGCATCTTTTCTCTTTCACTGTAAAAGACAATCATAGAATCTGATCATAACGCATACTTCAAAGTCTACGTACTCAATAAAGGTGGCATCGCAAGTAACGGGGAGCGACAGCCGCAGGAACTCCCAGTTGGCCTTTTCCATCGTTTCGAAAGTGTTGTGCGAGATTTTCAGACATGGCGGTGTGTCGGCACCACCCGGAATACGGGTGACGTCGATCTTACAATCCGGGATGTCCTCGTTGTTTTCGAAGGTCGGTTGATCCTTCGTGTACCAGTGCGTAACGGCGCGTTTCATGTTACTGTGAAAAGGCATAGGCGGTTAGAATAATGGACTCAACACTCGAGCAGTGAGTCGTTACGTTACTTACACACAGAAAGGTTCGTAGCCCTCTTGCAGACCGCAAGTGGTGAACCACTTGAGCGAGTCGACATCCTGACCGTAGACAACGCGAGCTTTTTGACCGATCTGTAAGCATTGGTAGAAGAGTTATTAACAGTGCTGATCATCACTGAAGAAATAAACGCAACTTACTCCAATGGTACATGCTGGTACGAAACCAATGCCTTCCGGTGCGTTGACCTCGGCAAAAGTGGTTTCGCCGCCGAGGGCATCCATCAAGAGTTCACCGTTCAGTGAAAAACCTGGTTTAGTTATGTAAAGAGAATTTAGTTCATTGTTTAGCTTCCGCTGAGGGGACAGACACTAAACAAGAGCTATTAGCTTTTCGATTATAGTTTAATGTCGCGAAGTCATGCTGTTAGCTCAACCATTAATTGGCGGCGGAGTTAGATGAAGCAAAAATAATTTTCAGGTTAATCGTATTCAAGGTAACTTCTCTATTATTATCAATCTCATTATGTTTCAGATAAAAGTAATCCCATCCCGGTAAAGATCTAGGATGTAAAGATGAGCGTCGTACCGGTTCATAGGCGGCGGCGTTTGTCGTTTTTCTCGTAGGCGACAACATTTCAAACCCCTCGTCGAAAGCTTTATTGCCATTATTTATTGTTCATAATAGGGGAAAATACCTATTCTTGGCAGTCTAAGACATTCGCCAAATTGAATGATAAAAATAATGAATAATTACACTAAAACACAGGTCCAGTTTAACTGGTATACATTTGTATGCTCTTTCTTTGATGGTTGGTGTTCACTAAATATAACAGCTTTTACCACAAACTCAGTAAATTTAATATAAAGTAACAGGTTAACGTTTCTTCTGTTGGCATAGCAATTTCTATTATCAGCAATGAGTTTGCTTCTTTTTAGCAACTAGACATGGAAGTAGAAAACTGGTAATGTATTGGTGCCAAATGCTGGTTGTTTATATCATCGAGTAGTAAAATTCATTCATATTAATCGGCCGCACGCTCATCTCGCTTCACTCAATTTTGGAACAAACTTTATTGTTTATCAAAACTGGTTTAAAGCAAAACATGAATTTTTAGCCTTGGCATCAATTTTATGTCATGTAGACAGATAGGCAAAAGCATTTAAACACATTGTAAAACAAATTTAACCCTTATGCGGCCAACAAAAAACAGACGTGATAGGCAGATTTCATAACTTTTACCATTTTCAACCTATTTGAATAATGTTGGCCATTTTAGAGAAGGGAACTTATATGCTTTTTGTTCGCTGCCAAGATTTACATTTTTGTCTTTTGTAATGCCTTAGAGTCTTAGAGTTTTGTAATGCCAAAAGTATATCAACAACAACTTGCTCTTTGCGGTCCTTACATGATATGTTTAGGGGCCCTCCTTAGCCGTGCGGTAAGATGCGCGGCTACAAAGCAAGACCATGTTGAGGGTGGCTGGGTTCGATTCCCGGTGCCGGTCTAGACAATTTTCGGATTGGAAATTGTCACGACTTTCCTGGGCATAAAAGTATCATCGTGTTAGCCTCATGATATACGAATGCAGAAATGGTAACCTTGGCTTAGAAACCTCGCAGTTAATAACTGTGGAAGTGCTTAATGAACACTAAGCTGCGAGGCGGCAATGTCCCAGTGGGGGATGTAATGCCAACGAAGAAGAAGAAGAAGAACATGATATGTTTGTTTCATCAAAAAAATCATGGTGGTTGTGTACAAGACACGACCGCTCGACATAACTACGTAAAACCAAATCTATACACATAAGAATGAATTTTTGCCTGTCTGCCCTTATAGACTAGGAAACGGCATGAACATTTCTCGCTTAACTTTTCAAAAGGTCCTAAGTAACATTTTTTTCATGAATTAATTTGAATACTGCAATCAAAAGCTTTCATATTGGTCTGTTGATTGCGCTATTCAAATTAATTCATGAAAAAAATGTTACTTAGGACCTTTTGAAAAGTCAAGCGAGATTTGTATGTAGAGGTTTTTGGAAACGATGAAGATTCTTATGATGGTATTAGGCCTAGATGATCTTACACTACGTTTCACAGTTGAATAATAAATAATACCCTAAAAGTAGGCAATTATTTATGGTTGAAATGCGCTATGTAGGAACGGGGATGGTTATGATTTTTTTGATGAGCTTGGGAAGTATTGAAGTTGCAAAAGGAAAACGCCCAACAAACAACGACAAGCTACAAATAAGCATCTAAGTCGAATTATTGTTTATTTGTAATCTTCATAGCTGAATAAAATGAATGCTGAATAATTCGCTAGACAGATTTCATCTCAGCATTTGATCTAACTAATATTCGACTTGGCCTATTTATTTGTTTACCACCTTTATTTGAGGTCGAACTAACGCATTAGTTTTATCACATTTCAGCACATTGGGGAAGTTCATCAATGTGCTGAACTAATGATTTTCAAAATTCTCTGTTCGACTATGATGTGATGCTCTAAAAGGGTCGGTCGCAGTGGTCGAATTGAGTTTGAATAGTAGATTAATAAGCAAGCATTAGACATCCTTCTTAACCGTTGTCCTTCTTAACCATTGGATTTCACCTTTACCGGATCTATCGCACAGTGGGAGAAAACATGATAAGAGGTTATGCTTTTTCCGTTTGTAAGAAAATCGTGATGGCTTGAATTTGGATAGGAAAATAATAATTTATTTTCAAGACATTGTTGGATTCATTGACAAGAACACTCAGGCTTTTTATATTTGTGGGGCAATGCATAATTGTTTCGTGATACATAATTAATTCCTGATCTAGGATAAAGCTGTTGGAGATTATAACGAACAAAATTGCTGGTGAAATGAAGAAAATTCATGCAGTTGTTGTAAAGTCGACCATATTGCATGTCTGTTACAGATTTCTTATATACTAGTTGTTTTTTATATGTAAATAAATGTCGATATGTGTAGTTATTTACTCGCTGCATATGTGGTATTTATGGCAGAATAATATCGCGACCGGTTATTCAGAGTATCCGAGAAAGGTCGAACATAAATTCATTAAATTTTCATAAACCCACCCCATCATTGGAGAGGAATTTTATTTTATCGTTTTGACATTATTTTCTTATATTTTTTCCCAGTGTTGAATAATTATGACTGGCTAAACAATGGTTGAAATAAAAATCTTCTACAGTTATTAACAAACTGTAGTTTGACAGATTGACTTGTTGAATAAGAGTCCAATCATGATTCATATTCAGCCATACGATTATTTATGTTTTGCATTGAGTAAGCCATAACTTACAAATCAAGGATGGCGCGGATGGCAACGTTACCGGCGGATGATCAAATGTCAGCAGTTCGAGACCCGATTTAGGAAAATTTTAAAAATGATTATATGAAAATAGCAATTGCAATACGTTTAATGGAGATCTTGATCATGGTACTCTCAAAGCGTTATTATTTTCAAAGAATTTACATGTAGCTGAATTAAGGCTAAGTAAAATGCTTATTAAAGGTTTAACGAATCAGGTAATGAAGTTGTTTTTCAAAATGAGATGTTGTAGCTGTATAACTTCTCCAAAATTGTGTGAACAAAGCCTGAACAGAAGTTGCGATAAGAAATAGTACAAACATAATTCAACACAGTGCTGAACTGAATCATCACACTGATGTTAGTTAAACTAGTGAATGTTTGTTGGGCGGTCCTGTCAGCCACAAAAGGGTAAAAATACTACGCTATCACTTTTGATATAATTCATGGTCTGCGTAAAAATCTGAATAGAAGCATTTGTATTTTAACACTTTTTTTTAAATAAATGCCATTGCCGAATTTTTTGTTCGTATTTTTCCTAAAATCAAATCACAAAGAATTGTGTGTGGTATCTTTTTAGCGTGTGTTTGATATGCCCACAAACACATTCTCCCGCTCTATTCCGAAGTGTGCTGCTGCCAAAGAAAACGAACAGTCCCGATTTTATTTAGTGAAACATAGAGAAAATATTGCATAAATTTGCTCTTTGTGGTGATAATCAAGTGGTGATAAAGTGTTAAAAGTAGTTTACGTACCTAATTTGTCGTGTCATACGCAATAAAGAGGAGAAACAGGCGATCCAAAAAAGTAAGTAACAGTTTGCTTTTCGTGCGCTGCTTTCTTTGGCAATGCAATAATGGCAAGAATTTCGTAGGTGCAAATTTGTTTCGGTTATTAACACATCAAATCTTGTTACTTCTACACAAAAAACTTATTTAAATGAAAGCTTAGACTTGAAATTGTGTGATTGAATCAAAATTATGTTCATAAATAGTGTATGTTTGCTGGAAAACGCAAATATTGTTGAGGGTGCCAACAACTGTCGCACCCTGCCAATGCCGTATTCTACCCTATATACCCAGAAAATTCTTCCGATTTTCGACGGAAAATGTTTCCGATTTCCAAGAAATAATCTTTCGATTTTTTTCGGAAAACGTTTTCAAATTTACATGGAAAAGATTACTTCTAATTACTTAAAGAGTAAAAATAATTCATATTTGCACAATTTTGAATTACCACAAAAAAAACTTCCGAATTTCCATGAAAAGAATCTTTGAAATTTCCTCAGAAAATGCTCAGATTTTTTTTTAGAAATTTACAGAATTTCCACAAACAAACCTCCTGATTTTTTTTTTCGGAGAACTATAACCGATTTTTTTTTTCGAATAATACGTCCGTTGGATTGCTGGATTACGAAATTCTGCTTAAAAATTTCCACAAAAAAATCTCTAGAATTTCCGAAGTTTTTCCCCAATTTTCTATGGATTACTCTACCGATTTTCTTCGGAAAAGTCTTCCAAATTTACACGGAATATTCTTCCGAATTACCTTTGAAAATTATTTATGTTTGTTTTATTTCCACCGAAAATACTTCCAAATTAGGTACCAAACAAAATCCTTCAGAATTTTCATTGATTATTTTTTCGAATTTACATGGAAAATATTACCGACTTTAAACGGAAAATTCTCGCGAATTTCCATGGGAAAATCACCCAAACTTCTACGAAAATTGTTTTCGAATAACTTAACTTACACTTACAACTTTAGCAAAGCCTTCCGAATTCGCACGGGATATTCTTTAGAACTTCACTTGTTTTTTTTTCGAACAATTCTTTGAATTCTCTAGGGACTGTTTTTTTTAAATTTGCAATGATGTTTTCCTCTTTACAAATTTCTTTCCATTTGTATTGGATTTGTATCCGATTTTCACGGAAAATGTTTCCGAGTTTCTGTGGACATTTTTTTTCGAATCTCCACCCAAATTTTTTTCCGAATTCTGTCCATAGTAATTTCTATCCTATTTCCAAAGAAAATTGTTTCCGAATTTCCACGGACTATTCTTCCGAACTTCCACGGATTTTTTTGTTTCGAAGTTCCACGGGAAATTATTATGTACGAATTTACACGATTTTTTTTCTTCAATTTTCAAGGAAATTTTTAAAATTTTCACAGAAAATTCTTTTGAGTTTCTTAAGAAAATTCTTTTTAATTCAAACGGAAAATTATATCCGTTTTCCACGACATTTTTTTCCGAATTTCCACAAAAAAAAAATCTTCCAAATCCCCACGGATAATTCTTCCAATTTTCCACCAAAATTCTTTTGAACTAGGGTAACGGGAGGTAATGTTAGGTCTTGATGCAACGATGGCCCATCACGCAAATTAATCAATAAATAAACAATAATACATCGTTTTGTAGAGAGATATTTATCAATACTTCTTTGGAAAAGTGTATCAAGCCGACTTTATTTATATTACGCAAGATTCATGCATTTCTTCAACTGATAAACGCAATAACCCTGCGTGAAAAAAATCTTTGACTCGGTTTGGTAGCAACCACTTAAGTAGACAGGCAGTGCAAGAGATTTTTCTTTTGCCTAATAAAGTAGTTTCCGGAATGGACCTATTTTCGCACATTAGATGAACGGATAACAATCACACTATTTTAGCATTCATGTTAAATTCACTATTTTCAATAATATAGTTACACAGTTAACCAAAACTTTTTTGAACAATATTAGAAGAACACTCGTTGCCAAAATACGGCTTACGATTTTCACTTGAAGCAGCACATTATGATTGACTACCTTACGGCTTATACAAACGATTTACAGTGAATAATGCACCAACATTTCATGGGCCGAAAAAGCATCCAACACCACACACGAGATTAGGAAAATTGGCCGAACATAAAGTCCATTTCGCACGAAACTTTTGATGGATTAAATGATAGATTTTGAACCATTATTGTTGTTTTTGAATGCTTAGCGTAATAACCAAAAGTAAGAAATCCGTTGGGTTACATAATTTCGGTTAGATCTTCAATACATGAATATTTAAATCGATAAATGTGCTCAACCACAGCATAATAGGCTAAGGTTTGAGCCTTATACCCTACTATGGAAAAATCTCCCAAATTTTCTTGAAAAACGCTTCCGAATTTTCACAGACAATCATTTTGATTTTTAACAGATATTTTTTTTCGATTTCTTAGGAAAATTCTTTTGAATTTCCACAGAAAATTCTAACGACTTTCCGCATAAAACTTTTCCGAATATCGACGGAAAGCTCTATTAAATTTCCACGGAAATTTTATTTAAAGGAAATTCTTTCTGATATACACGGAGTTTTTTTTCCACGTTTTTCCACGCAAACGATGGGCAAAAATGTTATAATTTATAAAAAAAATTTTTTTTTTAAAAATGGTCGGAATATTTGTTTACGCTTTTATCAACTCAATTGTATGTAAGCACGTTAAATTTCCAATGGAAAAGGCATACAGTTTTTTTAAGTGCCGCCGGTTCTGAGATACTGCGGTTATAAGATAAAATTCACCGATATTTTCTTTTTGCAGTCTTTTTCGAGTGTTTTCTCATTCTATTTAACCTAGAATTTAATTTTACTGAACTGTCGACATGTATTGACAAATGCTAGTAATGGGGCAGCAGTTGACCATTAGGTATTAGGTTCTGTGATAGAAACTCCACCCAGATAAAATCAAATAATTTATTTCCTGAAACACAGCCTCAAAGTCAACTGTCTCGGGAAAGAATCTTATAGGCTTATACTCAATATTGCACAGTGGATCAGGATAAACATACGGTGGACAAATATTGAAAATAAATCTGAACAATGAATAAAATACGATAAAAAGGAAGCCTGGGCTATCCTTGGACCAATAGTAGAGGACATGCCGCATGTATTTTCCAGTCTTTTGGCTTTCGTTGCACTACACCCAATATTTTTTTTACACGGTTGGTATTCTTCAATTTCCCAGTTAACCTGATTTTTCACAGCTTTTTAAATACCATCTGAATTTTCTTTGATTTTTTGAGAATTTTTCCATGGGGCTAGCTCATAGTTTCATCAACGCTAAAGGTCGTAATCAACTAAGACCCACCCGTGTAAAAAAAGAACCGGGTGTATATGAACTTTTATTTGTATAGTCCTAAAAGTAAAGTTTTTTTTTGAAAACTTCTTTGAGTTGCTCGAATCAATCTTTTGTATTCAACATTATCATTTAAAACGAGAGAGCATTGCTCAAATATTTATTTTTGGTGTGAGTATTATATATCATTATAAGAAACCAATTTATAAACTATAACATATATTGAAAACCAGTATGGTTGAGAGATTATTTTCCAAAAAAGTTAACTTTTGTAAAAAGGTTGTATTTCATAAACAAAGTATTTGATTATCGAGAAGCATATTTTTTTTTCGCGCAGGCTTATACCATGAAAATGATCAATCACTGCTCCATTACTAGCTTTAGGGGGGTAAGTGACAAAAAGTTAATTTTGATAAAAATAGGTGCAAAGTTTTTCAACATTTTTTTTTCGATTCGTACAAATTGTATGGGAGTTTAAAAAATAAAAATAAAAAATCTTTGAATTTTTACATTTTCCATATACAAGATCCAAAACATTTTTTGCTATAGTCAACTCAATTTGGACCAAAATGTCACTTACATCCCTCTGTTAAACCCTCTCAATTACCTCAAACATTGTCGAAGACACAAAAAACATCCGACAAGCTGTTTGTAGGATATATTTTTTTGAACATGTTCAATGTGTTTTTACTTAGACCCTTGTCAAAAGTAGGGTTAGAGTCAAAATGGAAAACTAATAGGCCGACACAAATATTAAATTTATTTTATGTCACCCCCCCTTAAACTTTCCAAAAATATTGAGGGGGCAAAAAAAAAATTTTTTTGGTTGGATTTTTTTTTTTAAATTTGAACATTGTACATAACTGTTTTTATCTTGGTACGAAATATATCATCTATAAACCTTAAATTTGTTACAAAGACTATTTTAATTGAAAATACGAAAATATTCTATATCCTATCAGGTCATGTAATATTGAGGAGACTCTTGCTTACAGATTCCGTCCTCCCTTGCAATATGTGTCCATTTCCATCCACGTTTTCAGCATCTATTGTTATCGGTGTTTGATGGCTTTTAGGCTGCTCGGCACACAATATCCAGCTGTAAGGCCGTCAGAATTATGAATTTTAGCCATCATCTGCGTTATATCTGCCTATACACAACATGTTCCACAATAGAGTAGTACATTCGATTTTTGGTGCGTGGAACAATCCGGTTAGGTCTCCGAATATTTCGAAAAGTCGCAAAGGTAGCCCCAGCCTCTCTGACTCGTGCTTCCATGTCGATCTTAATTTCGCCGTCTGATGATATCAGACTGCCAGGATATTGAAATCCTCCGAACGTCCGGGTACTGCCAAGTTTGAAGGTCTGTTCCCGCTGCATGATGGTGAGACCCGCTGGTTGATGGTGAGACCCGCTGCATTGAAGCATAATCGTTCGTTGTACTAACATTGCGTTTCGTGATCATTAGCCAATTCAAATCAGAGTCGTCTAGATGTTACACGAAAATAAACTGCCAAAGCAACTCAAGAGATGGTACACAGTCAATCGCCCCCACCAAGATCTTATCGATTACGCTCAGAATTAACAGGGAAGATGAGATCCTGACTATCCGAATGGGGCTAGACAAAGCTCCGATCTGAAAATCTGAAAATCCCTTGCACCCCTAGGTGCCACACAGATTTTCGTGACTCAGACAACAGAAATCCCTTCCGTAGTAAATGAATTACAAAGGGACAGTTCCAACTTGCTGCCGTGCTCCAGAATGATGCGGAGTGGGGAAAAATATTGCGTAATAGTTACTACAACATTCGCACAGACAGCATAGGACCAGCCCTGAAAACCTCCACCGACAGCCGACCGACATTGAGAGCCCCTTTAGATTTCATGCTTCGGATGGCTGCTTCATGAAGCACACTGACTGAGACTTGGAGAAAGTGCTAATTGATAATCTCCGGTTGCTGCAACCATCCTTTCTGTCCTGTCCTGACTGCAGCAGCGCCCGCCTTCTACTTACAGAGACACATACCGTTGACGGGACTCGAACTCCTCTGATTCTCTCTGTTGCTTAATCTTTGCCTCTCTATGCTCCTCAATCTTCCGTTCTTTTCGCTGAGTCTCCATTTTCAGCTGATCCATTACCAGAGGAGCCAAATACTAGACCTGTCAATTAAAAGCGGCTTCAGGGAAGTAAGTCAAACGCTGCTGGCTGCAAACGGGAGAAACGGGCGCAGGTGGGCTTCACGGTCGACGATGGAAGGAAAGCCGAAACAACCGTCAATAATAGCCTCTTCTACGATATTTCACGACACATGGAGCAATGACAAATCTGTGGATGCCAGAGAAAGACGCGACTTGTCAGTCACTCACCGAACCAACTGATCAGCTGAAACGTTGGCTCGACCATTTAGAACAACTTCTTGAATTTTTTCCTAAGAGACGAGCCAGCCTTGGGCTGAAAGTCTCTTTAATAAAGATATCAAAAAAACTTCTTGAAGTTTTGACGACTTATCCTAATTCAGCTATAGGGGAAGGTTGACAATTCTCCAACGGCAGCAGACAGGATTCCCCCGCACACGATCAAGTCAGAGCCATTCTGTCACGCTTTGCATCATTGAATTTCAAGAGTCCCTCTAGTTGGTACTAATTGACCACAGAGTTCTGCATAATGGAATCGCTAGAGTGAGGCAAGAATGGATGCATATCTCTGTTGCTGTTGCCCATCGAAATCGACGAAATCATGGACCACTCTAGCAGCCCACCATAGAGCAATCGAACGACCTCAACCCAGATGATGATACTGCCTTATCAACGCAACAGTGCTCTACCGTGTAGAGTAAACTGAATGACCTGGCCGTGTGACTGAATGACACTCATCAACGTCAACAAGACCAAATCGTTGGATGTGAACAACTTCAACTGTGCGGTTGCCGGGCAAACAATGGAGAAGGTCGAAAATCAAAACCAGCCAACTACGGGCGGTGGACCAAGATCAACATTGAACATGGAGATCCAATCGGTTCAGGCAATGCACCAAACCCCGAATACGCAACTCTAACGTGAAATCTGTGATGTTATACGCCAGTAAGACTTGGTGTGTATTAGCAGAGATCACATAGATTTGCGAGTATTCATCAACCGATGTCAACGTCCATCGAAATCCGATATCAACAGCATCTCTACAATGTGAATGGACGTAGGCCGGTCACACACCACGTAAGAGCGGAGAAGAAATCTGCAAGCAAGCGCTGGACAGGAATCCGGCAGAACATCGTAGCAGAGGCAAACCTAGGATCTCGTGGCGACGAAACCTTAACAGAGAAATAAACGAAGTCGATAGGAATCAGACTTGGGCCGAAGTCAAGGATGGAGATCTTTTACGTTGGCACTATGTACCCCTAAAAGGACATCTCACATCGTGTGGGGGTCGGGAAGCGCCCAGACAGCAACCGCCGTGCTTGAGCCGAAATGACCTCCGTACGACTATACAAAATATCCCCGTAGTCCATTTGCTAACAAGTGCATGCTGATATGATGCTTCACCGATTCTACTTCACACTTCACATGTATTCGGTATAGTCCGGGAAGTCTGCAATTTCGAACCTTTGCAAGAACTGCATAAAATAGTCATGTTCAGACAACACGTCTGTGATTTCAAAAGTACATCTGACCATTGCCCCCATTTATTCAACCAGTTTGAGTTTCATACTTGACTTAAAAAAAGTTTATAAATCTGGTAGTACTAAACATTTTGTTGTTATTGTTTCAACAGTTAAGAGCCCATAAGCAAAACAGCACTTTCCAAAAAGAAAAAAAAAACAAAATATTCTACACAAATAAGTTCCAGTTTTTTTTTTCAATTATAAGTTTATGCTATACATATTCACTACTGGATAAATATGTTACAAATATTTATATTCTTTGCTTTATCTAAACATTCATTGCTATCATTTTCCATTAAAATTTTAAAATGTCCATGGAATAATTGCATTTGGACTTTTTTTTTTGTTTCCTTGTTATTTTTTTTTATTCCCCCCCTTCGTACCTTCCGAGAGCTGTCGGACATAAAATAAATTTAATATTTGTATCGGCCAAATGTAAATTATGTCTTTTGATCATAAAGAATGTAGGTATATGCAAAATTTCAGGAAAATTAAGAAAAAAAAACAAATTTGATGTCTTTACAAAAAATAATGATTTCCAGGGGAACTGCATCTTTGGAAAATTCTCCCAAACTTCCTCGGATCTTTTTTCTAAATTTCCACGGATAGTTTTTCCGTATTAACATCTGAATAACCACGAAAAAAAAATTCGAATTTTCACGGTTTTCTTTCCAATTTCCGTAGATTTTTTTATTTCCGCAAAAAAAATCTTCCGAATTTCCATTCTAAACTCTTCCGAATTGTCGCTGAATTTTCTATTCGAATTTCCATAGATTACTATCGAATTTAAATGACAATTCTTCCGAATTCACACGAGACATTCTCCCGAACTTCCACAATTTTTTTTTTTAGATTTTTCATGAAATATTCTTCTAAATTTTCACTGAAAGGTAATTCTAATTCCCACGAAAATTTCTTTCCAATTTTCACGGAATTTCTGAATTTCCACAAGAAATTATTTTATATTTCCACGAAAATTGTTTTGAACTTCCATGGAAAATTATCCCAAATGCTTACAAACTTCCTTTCCGGAAAAATCTTCCGAATTTCCACAGAAAATTATTCTGATTTTTTTCAGTATCTTTCGATTTTCTCGGGAAAAGTCTGCCGAATTCCCACTGAAAATTCTAATGGATTTCTGCAGAAATCTCTTCCGAATTTCACAAGTTTCTAAATTTCTTCGAAAATGCTTTCCAATTTAACTCTTTTAGGATGGATGGGTCATATATGCCCACGGAAATTTTTATTCGAATTACCAACGAAAATTATTCCGAACTTCTACGAAAAATTGTTTCCAATTTCCAAGGATTTTTTTTCCAAATTCTCACAGAACTTTTGTTTTGAATTTCCTAAGAAAATTCTTTCCAATTTAAACGGACAGTTCTATCCGATTTCCACCGAGATTTTCCACAATTCACGATTCATGGGGAATTTTTCCAAATCTCCAAGCATTTTTTTTAATTGTCCACAGAAAATTCTTTTGAATTTTCATGGAAAATTATTCAAAATTTTCACGAAAAATTCTTTCCAATTTTCTCGAAAATTCTTTCCATTTTGAACGCAAAATTCTATCCGATTGCCACGGAAAATGTTTCCGAATTTCCAATGTCGCTGCTGAGAGTATGCGATTGAATTTGAAATTATTGAATCCTGTACCACATTGTATGATAATTCTGAAGGGTAGATGTATCAGTTGTGGTTATAGCATCAGTTGTTGTACTAGTGCATTGTACACCATGTGCCACATCATATCACCACAAAACGTTTTCTTATCCGTGAACCATATTCATATGACGCAATACCACCTTTAAACTCCACTAAAACAAACAAAACACAATTGTAAAAAAAATGATGTTGCTTATTGTTTGCCGTCCTTTGCACCAGTGGTTGCACTAGTGGTCCCATTATGGCCAATCCCATAAAAACACAATGGGATTTGCCATATTAGGAACCAAAATTAAGAATAGTGCCACAACTGGTACATGCGTTCCTATTATGGATTAAGCAATTTAGGTACTATCACGAATTTTAATGCAGTTTTCACATTTGTTCTAAGGAACAGGAAGGGAAATCTTTCGCTTGACATATCACCAACACACACATGCCTTTAATTTACATTAAAAAAAGTTGTTCTTAACTATGGCGACGTTTGGTACACCCACCCTACACTCAATCAAGTCTAGATATCCGTTCACGTTACGCTACAAATCAATTTGCATGTATTCAAGGTGTTCAAGGTTCTCCAAAACGTTCTCAAGTTCAGCTCAAGGTATCTACCAGATAAACCAGGACTTGTGCAATGTCCTATCGGTATACATCGAAACCGTGGCAATATGCATATGCCTTTCATTTAAACTAGAGATGGGCGAACGCTCACGAGCCGTTCGTTTGAACCGGTTCGCAAGAAAAAGCGTTCAAACCACGGCTCTCTAAATTTGAGCCGCGGCTCTCAAATGAACCGCGACTCAAATAAAAAACACTGTGTCACTCGATCAGCCGCTTAATTTTGACATTTGCTGTTTGTTTCCTCAGGAGCCAGCACATATTCTCCTACTCTTTTACACACTCCTCAGCATTTTCTGGCCTTGAAATTAATGAACTGGTAGCGCAGTCCGTATTTCTGGATCCTGGATTTCTGACCTTTCCCGTCAAACATTGTATCTCGTTTTATTGTCTCAGTCAATTCTTTGACTCTTTTAAGGCCAACTTACCCAACTAACCCTTTTTTTCAAGTCTTTAGTTATTTTAAAAATCGAAAACAAAAACTAAAAAAAATGCTGCACGAATAATATGGATTGATGTTGTTTTAAAATCGGGCGCCAAGGCCAAGCACTTATTTGATTTTTTATTTCTTTTTTAAAAATAGTTGAAGGTGTCAAAAAATATAAGTTTTTCGATTGAGTGAATATTTTTTTTAACGGCAAAACACAATTCAAAAGCAGATTCAATTATTAAAACACCACCCAAAAATCAAATCTGACAATTATTGTATAAAATTTTGGCATATATAATACAAATTAAATAATACAACTCTGTAAGATTTCAATACAACAACTGTATTAAAATTTTCCGAAATTGTATAGGCTAAATTATTATACAGTTCCTGCAAGGCTGTTATATAGAACTGTATTAAAATCAGACATCCGCTGGTTGGGTGATGACATCGAAGAATAAACCACTATTTCATTGTTTTTTTTTAATACCTACTTGGTATTTTGAATTTCTTTAAATTGGTTTCTTGTTAATGATATTCAACATAAAATCGAATATAGCTGAATACGCAAGATATAAAAAAAGTCTTTAGAGTGTATTTTCTTCATTTGAAAGAAATATCAACAACATTAATTTGGCCTTTCTAATCTCAACACTTTTTAATTTAAATTCCGTTAATCTTTAAATCGTTCAAATTAAAATGGTGCACGGAGAACGAAATAAAACAAAACGCAATAAATTCCACGGTAGAATTTAGTTATAAATCAAGAATTTACTAGAAGTTCAAATTAAAAATGAACTCCAATAATTTGAATGATGTATCGCTCAAGCCACCGGGAGTTCAGAGTTATTTCGAATGAACTAACGAGCCGTTCAAATGAGTCGGCTCATTTAAGTGAACGCTTGGTTCAGAACCGCTCACCTGAATGAACCGTTTTGCCCATCACTAATTTAAACCCAATTTCTTCCAATACGAGATGTTCAAGGTTCTCCAAAACATTCTTGAGCTCAACCCAATGTTTCCGCCAGATCAATCAAGGCCTTGCTTATCATCTCAAGGCTCAATCAGTGTACACCCAATCATGTTCAATAAGCATATGCGCATCGTGTAAACCATATTTTCTTGAATACGATATGTTTCAGGCGCTCCAAAACGTTCTCGAGTTGACCTCAGGGCATCAATAAGCAGTTTTGCATTGTCCTCATCGTCGGTATACCAGATGCACAATGACTAAATCCGACCGAATGTTTTGAACTCCAGGACCTGAAAAGGTATGTAATACAGTTGACCCTCTATAAGTTGATATTAAAAGGACTATTGACACAAGGATATATCAAGGTGTGAAACAGAAGTTCCTCGGAAAGTGTTTCCAAAGGACCATCAAAGTATACGTGGAAATATTTGTAGTATGACATAATTTGTTTCCATGAGTCGGATTCGAGTAGAAGAACATCGACTCATAGGGGTCCACCGTAACTTGTAAAAGTGAAGAGTAAAAACTTTTAAGCTCAATAAACATGCTGAGATACTTTGCAATGAACGGATACATTATTCAGGACTTGGTTAAATGGGTAGTTCGTATGTTCTGAACTCCAGGACTTATTGAAGAACCAAGAAGGTCTGTCTGTAGTAGTTTGTACAACTAATGAGTGACATCATATAAGCTAGATGGACCTGCTGGAATGTTTAGCGTTTCACAGATACATCATCCAGGACTTGATTAATCGGTTAGATCGCATTAGAGAACCAGAAAAGTCTGCGGTAGTTTGTGAATGTAATAAGTAGAAACATATTAGCACAGTGGATCTGCTGAGATGTTTGGCGGTGCACGGATACATCATCCTAGAATTGGTTGATCGGGTGGATTGCATTTTCTGAATTCCAGGACTCGATAATTTTATGACTTAAGATCTCATCATATTCTTGGACATACTTCTTATCTTGGGACATTTTAATTCTCGCTTAACTTTTCAAAAGGACCTAAGTAACATTTTTTTCATGAATTAATTTGAGTGCTGCAATCAAATGCTTACATGTTTTTCTGTTGATTGCGCTATTCAAATTAATTCATGAAAAAAATGTTACTTAGGACCTTTTGAAAAGTTAAGCGAGAATTGTAGACATATTTGCTGATACTTTCGAACGACTCGAGAACTGTGAGCGGCCTTGAACATCCGAACAACAAAATAATCCACGGAAGATTCTGTCAGACTTCCACGGAAAAAGTTTCCGAATTTTCACTGAAATGTTTTTTGAACTTTGGAAAATACTCCCAATTTTTCCCGAATTTCCACAGAAAATTCTTCCAAATTTTCTCGGATTTTATTTTCAATTTTTATGGAAAATTGTCCATAATATCCACGGCAATTTTTTTTTTCATTATCATTTTCATTATCATCATTATTCAGTATTCTTCCGAGCTTCATCGGGAAATTGTTCTGCATTTTCACGGAGAAGTATTCCGAAATTCATTCACAAAATTTGTTCTAAATTCTAACTGATTTTTTTTTCGAATTTCCACTGACAATTTTCCCAATTATCCACAGATTTTTTTTCCGAATTACCAAACATTTTTTTTGTAGGGGAAGGTGGGTAGACTTGATCCCCGGGGAGACTTGATCACCCCCTGTTTTATCGAGAACTAAAGTAGTTTTGTTCTAGCGTATTTTTGAGTATAGATCCTGTAGAAAAATTACCTTTATGTAGTGAGTTATTTTTTAGATTGACAACCTTATTTATTCTGCAGGGCGGTTTGTATGTTTTGACCTTCCTAAAGATTTTTTTATTGGCCACGCAAAATTTGAACAACTTTTCATAACAATGACCAAAGTTTTTCGTTTTTTCACAGCAACAAGCCATAAATATGCTTTTTGATCTGAACTGATGAGAATGTCAAAATTCCATCAAAGTTTTTGGATATTTGGATTTGAAGTTATTGTCTCAATATGGGGACACTTGATCCCCCGTTAGTCACCCATACAAAAATTTGGCGAAAAAATTCAAAAAAATATAAATCAGTACTTAGGCTTCTAATTTTTTGTAGATTTGACGGTTTTGATGAAGGGTTGGCAGGAAAAATGATTTATTGCGTAGATCTCATAGAAAGGGGATCAAGTCTCCCCAAATTCTAAAATTGCATGTTCTGTCGAATTCAATAACAAAAATCGTTCATGTATACGCACAGCAATTCGATAATTCTGCGTATTTTTAAAGGAAAATATTTAAAAAATCTGAGGGCACCTTTTTAATTTTATCAAAGCAAGTTTTTGGAGAGGGATCAATTTCTCCCGAATACTTTAAAAGTCGATTCTTGACAGCACTTCAAAAAAACGATTGTGTATCGATAACAACAATAATTTAAGGACTGTCATACATCAGTAAAGTTAAATACTATATTTCTTAGAGAGTCTGTGTGGAAATCGCGTATGTTTATTTATTTTTGGTTGTGATTCATCGGAAATCAGAAAAGGGGATCAAGTCTACCCAGTCTCCCCTACATATGTCCATGGAAAATTCTTTCGAATTTCTAAGGAAAATTATTTGTGAATTTCCACGGAAAATTCTCTCCATTTTGAATGGAAAATTTCTTAATTTTCTACGGGAAATTCGGTTCGATTTCCACGAAAAATGTTTCTGAATTTCCATTTCCAAATTCTCGCGATTTTACTTGGATTTTTTTCCACGGAAAACTCTTCCAACTTTTCACGGATTTTTTTTTGGAGGTTTTACGAAAAGTTCTCCTAAATTTCTTAGGGAATGCTTCGGAATTTTCTCGGGAAAATCTTTCGAATTCCCTCAAAAAATTCTTCCGGATATCCTCGGAAAACTATTCTAGAATCTCCTCGGAAAGTTCTTTTTCATTTTCACTGGAAATTCTTTTAAACTTGCTCGGAAAATTCTACTACATTTTCTCGGGAAAAATTTCCGAATTTTCAAAGATAATTCTCCCAAATTTTCTCGAATTTTTTTTCCGAATTTCTACGCAATTTTTTTTTCCAAATTTCCACGGAAAAGATATGATTTTTTCCGAATTTCCAATGAAAATTCTACCGAATGTTCACAAAATTTTTTTCCGAATTTTCAGGGAGCTTTTTTCACACGAAAAAATCTTCCTAGTTTTCTCGAGAAATTGTTTCGAATTTCCACAGAAAATTTCTCCGAAATTCATCCGGGTTTACAAAAATCTTCCGGATATCCTCGGAAAACTATTTTAGAATCTCCTCGGAATGTTCTTTTAAATTTTCATGGGAAATTTCCACAATTTTTTTTAAATTTCCACGGAAATGTTCCCCGAATTTCTTAGGAAAATTCTTCAGATTTTTCACCGAATTTTTTCCTAGTTTCCATGAAAAATCTGCTGATTTTTTACGGGAAATTCTTTCTAATTTCTGTGGAAAGTTTGATCGAATTCGCCATGAAAACTTTTTCGTATTTTCTTTTGAAATTCGTTCAAGCATCAACAATAAGTTTTTACATTTCCCACGAGAAATTTCTAAAATTTCCGACGAGATTTTTTTTTGAATTTGAGAATATTTCGAGTTTCCATAAAAAAAACCTTTCAAATTTCTTCTGGAATTTCCGGAGAATTTTCCTGAAAAATTCTGCCATCTTTAATAAATTATTGCATAATCGAGGTCTCAATTAAATTATTCAAACGCAGTGTTACGAAAACCATAAAATTAATTGTTTCAGATTTGAATATTATTATTAAAATGATCGGGAAATTCTTGATCTGTTTTGATTAATTGATTTCATCAAAACACTCATAGCACCAGTCAAATATTTCGATTTTATTTACTGCTGTTATAAGCGTTATCTGTTGTTTGTTTTTGAATAAATGCAAACTCGAAACCTGAGACAATTATTAGAGCAGTTACCTTGTTTGTCGCATGAACTCAGTGTTAGTAGTTTTGTTAAGCATTGTAAAAGAAACTTCAACTACGATGTCGATGAAATTTTGAATGGAATGGGATGGAATGGATTATTTTGAATAAAAACTTTCGATAAAATGTTTTTTTTTTCTATGGCTGGAAAGTGGACAAATTTCATGCATTCAAACATAATTCATTACCATGGCGACATTCTCTTCTACTTTTCTCGCTTATTGAATAATTGGAGGTGGAGTAAAAAGTGCAGAGTATCGAGAAAAATATGTGACAGAAGGTGGGCTTTGTAAAACAATTCAAACCAATCAAAAACAATTCGGAATGGTGAAACAAAAGAAAACCCAAACGAAAATCGGTTCAATCGAGAAAAAGCGCTGGCCAATCAGAATGGTCTGTACAGAAATAAAGGAAATCGGCTCTACTATATTTGTCCTTTACTACAGCTAAACAAAGGCAGCCTGAGATCTTAAATTTCGTTACGTATCGTGTTTGTGTTTGCTATTCAATGCAAAAAATCAGTCATAGGAGGCGTGGTCCTGCCCTCAAAGCATGAAAAGTGTGGTTAAATGTCAAAAATAGTAATAAATAGACGAAAAACGATGCAAAGTAGGCGGTTGCAGCTTGCTTTGCTACACAATTTGCATGGATGCGTTCAAAAATTTAGTATTTAGCTAGCGAGACTGTTGCATTCGTCAAGTTCTTCCTAAGTTTAATCGATATTGGTTACTATATTGGCTAAATTTGAGGGTTCTTACTGATCGTATGATCCACTAAGTCAAGAAATACACCAACGATATCGCCAGGTACCCACTGTTTGCCGAATGATTCCGTTGCACCTCCAGACACTTTTTCTTCCTATAATTTTTTAGGGAATTGGATTTTTTAAGAGGATTTTGAAATACAAATTAGCCAATTGTAGATTGTGAGTGTCAATAAGAGTATGTGTGAGTGTGTATGTGAACGTTCGTATGTTTTTATGAGAGTTCAACGGGAGTATATCGCAATCGCAGTACGCATGGTCATGGCACAGTTTGTTGAGTACAGAATGAGAGAGAAAAGAGAAGAAAAGAGAAAGAGAACAGTTTTGAGTGGCACGAGGCGAACTTTCGGTTCCTAAACAACGAACATCAAAGGCTAGTGCGTAGAAGTCACCGATCGAGCGATCGATTGATCAAGGATCTCAGTAGAAGTGGCGCCCAGTAAAATGCGGATAACTGCCATAACTTCTTCATAGATCTCCAAAAGCATCGAAAAAGCGATCGTTTGACCTCTACGGGGTTGCTGAAATGACGGCGTCCGAATTGATTGCATGACAACGAAGATACGACTGTTGGTATGAACACGTAGATAAACAATGTAGTAACAGAACATAGTTATAAAAAAACGAGAAGCCTTCGCCAGTTCTTTTTCAAAAAACAAAACGTCAAAGGACTGGTGCTTACTTATGCTCTTATCGGTGACATTTATGAGGCAACCGATGATGTCTCCGACCTGATATCGTCTACCGAAATCATCAACCGTGTGCAGGTGTAGCTTACGTGCCTACTCGAAAGGAAGAGATCGCGCGAACGAGGTGTGTGCGTGGCAACAGTAGGATGCAGGGAAGTCCCAACCACGAGTTTACATTCGTGTAGATAGTCAAAGGAATGGAAGTGGAAGTTTTCAATACACTAACTTACATTGGAGAATAATACCTAATTCTTGAAGTTTGAAACAGTTGTAGTGAAAACGGTTTATGGTGAACATGTAGGAAAATATGTGTTGGCTAAAATTCTGTACGGGATTTTTTCTGAACAAACTGGCTGTAGTAGATAGTGTGCACGACAGACAGAGGGGTTGAGTGGGGTGTTCGGAATGATGATAGTCGTAATGATCATAATACTTACGTTGTATCCATCGAAAGCCCACGAGGCGTCATCGCTACCCAGCATAGTTCCGGGATTACAGTCTGCACGCGCCCATCCCACCTGTGGATTATACAATCATCAATATTTCAAAACCAATGACAAATATAATACCGAAACGAACCCTCATCGGACCTGCAGTTAATACTTCAAACTCAAAGTACCATTTCCCGGATGTAACGGCATAGTTCTTCTCCGCTCGGTACGTTCTGAAGGCAGCAAACTTCTGCCGGAATGCTTCGGCAGCCAGAGCTTCGTTGGCCTCACCGGTCGGTGGATCCAAATTGTAGCCATAGATCAGCAGTGTCCGTACAGTCTCCGACGCCGTATCGCGATTTGCCTTCTTGATGGCTTCGTCTACCTTGCTGTACGGCACCAAATGGGGACTGCGTCTGTTTTCACCGTCCTCGTTCAACCCGTACGTCCAGCCCTGCTGGATACGCTCCTTCGCCCATAGGTTGTGAGTATTCTCGGCTAGCAAATCTATCAGCTCCTCCATCTTGGGATTTAGCACAGCGGCACTCAAATCCAGTGGAGCAGGTTTGTATCCGTTGCCTTGCATGTAAGGATCGTTTGGCAAACGGATCGGTCGAATTCTCGCGGGAGGTTTGTCCATCGAGATGTAGTATCCCAATGAGAGAATCGTTTTCAGAGTTTGCACGGCCAGTTGGCAATCATATCGCTTCTCCGCTGCAGGCAACTTCTCGAAGGATGTCAAACAAGGATGCACCCTGTACAGATCGTCCCTGCGCTCACCCCAGGTCCATCCGGATTCGATTTTGTTCAGAGCCCACATTTCATGGATGTTCTCAGCCAATTTATCTTTAATCGTCTCCACTGATGCTGGCAGTGTAACGGTGGAAGTATCTACTGGCTTCGGTACAAATGCCGAGTCATCCTCCACTAACCACGGACCAGCCAGGACATTTTTGTTTAGATTTCCAAAAAAGAAACAGGGATCCAAGCTAAGATTTTGATGGGGCATAAGGCACTGAACCAGCGGGGAGAACCCTGGCGGTGGATTAAACTTCATTCGACCATGATCACCACCGAAAAGAAAACGGCAACTCAGCTTTGACGAACAGCTGATAACCGGGAAGAACATGCCATTCAGATTGAAATCCGTAAAGGAACCATGTACCGGTTCTCCGTTGAACGTGAACCTGATTACAGGGACACTCAAATCCAATGTGCACCCAATAACGTCATTCTTCTTAATAAACGGTTCCGTAACGTTCGAAAACACGACTTGCGTTCTGCGTCCAGCGGACCAGAAAAATACACCATCAAAGCCATACGAAAACAAATCGTCACCAACTCCATTGCCACCCCATTTTTCGCCACCTCCTGGATACGGGACGTACCCGGTGGTGTTGGCCCAACCGATTCTCAGGTGCGGAGACATGTGCGTAGTTTGTTCGATATGATCCATGGTCACCTCAAAATACCACTTCTGGTAAACGGCAGACCCTTCAACACGCCCCACAAAAATGTTCGGCCTGACACTGGCCACATGGTCTACCAGACTAGTCTGCAGAAGGAGATTCTTCCCCGGAAGCAAGAAATCGCAAATGTTGTTCTGCGAAGATCGTACCGCTACACCATTACCAACGCACAGAGAACAAAGCACATCCAAAACCTTCGGATCGCGACCATGCTTTTCCAGTAGAGAAATAATGACCTTGATATGCTCGTCTCGCATCATATTCAACGCCTCCGGAGAATCGATGAGAACGCAATGGAGTACATCCAGCATACCGGAACCTTCGCTGGAGGCTTGCGAACCTAGACGGGAAAATAGCCAGTTCAGGCGGTTCGAGTTGGCAAACTGAGCACAATTGGTGTGATTGCCCTTGATGATGGCCGCCAGAAGTTGGTACAGATAACCGGAAATCATTTCCCAGCTCTGACCAGTTTCATCACTGGCCAAGAACGAAGCCAAGAAGCCTTGCGACGAGATGATATTGATTTTGTCGATCGCTTCCAGAATCAGGTTCAACACACCCTCCTCCTGGAACAGATCTTGACGGTTGCGCAGAGCTCGCAGACGATTTTGACGCTCTTCATGCTCCATGTCGTCTTCCGGTTGAGCAAAGTAGTTGATCAAGTCCTCCAGGCACATCACCATCTCACCCAGGTTGATCGTCTGTAGGAAGAACGAATGCCGGCGGTTCTGCTGCAGCGTTTCAAGGCCACTGTAAAGAGTTTTTTTTAAATAAATTATTTTCCTATTGTCTAGTGCAAATGATCATACCCAATGAATTTCGTGAACAGATGCGAACACTTGCGGATGACCCGTGCAGTTCGCGATTCTTCCTCTTGCGAGCGGGAAAAGTCCAACCCGTCGTCCATCTTTCCTTCCTCGTGGAGTACGGCCTGCTTCTCCTCGACTTTGCCAACGCCCTTCTTCTTGGTTTCGTAGCTTTTGTAGCTCACCCACAGTCCGGATTCGTGGTGTTGCATGATAACAGTCGAGTCACCGTACTTGATGATCGGTGCACCGATCACCTCAAGATCTTTGTCTTCCAGTACCACCTTCTGGTCGTCTTTTTCCGCCCGTAGTACGAATGCCGTTTGCGATGTGGTAGCCAGTTCTCGGGACATCAGAATCAGCTCATTGTTTTCGTTGACGCCAAGATAGCGACCGGTGGTCAAGTGACGAATTCGCATCGGGTGGGACCAGTTGATGAAACCTCCGGCCCATTTGGTTCGTGCCAATTCCAGTCGCCAGAGGGACCTAGCTTGCGACATAACAGAACCACCTTCGTAGACTACCATGCTGCAAATTGGAATGGGTAATTAGTTAATCGGTTGAGTTGCACAAGGCTTTTAGTAGACTTACTTCTGTCCCGGTTCCTGTCCCCACGTGCTTGGTATGGTGAGACATTCGTCGCCGCCGTGGAAGAATCGAAGCACATCGCCGCCAAATACGTAACCGACGTACTTCATGCGTGAGATACCGGTGCCATAAGGCTGGACACTCCAGTGCGTGACGTGGAAGCTAGCATTAACAACCGAAAGGTCATTCTCCTTGGTAGTGTGCTGGAAATAGTCATCAGTGCCTGTTATTAATTCGTCCCCTAAGTGCTATAACGAGGAGTATTCAAAACATACCAAATAACGTTCGGTTGCCACCGAGACCAAAATAAGATCGTCTCCTACGCGGACCTTCTCACCTTCGGAACGTTGCTTGCTGGCCGGGTGAACTGTCCACCAGCACGCCTCGCCCTGGCTATGCTCCTGCAGACCGACGTCAAACGATAGCTTATCGTTGGAAGACGACGTCGAAAGGCACGCTAGATACTGCGGGGTGATATGAATGCACGAAAATGTAATTAAAATATGCTCAGTTAAATTTTAAAACTTGTACCAGTACGATGCGAGAGCCATTTTTCTACAGAAGTGCATCACTACCCTTCGTATAAAAGGATGGAACAAAATTAAATCGTTTTATTTATAGTGCACATAGTCCCTGCTCACATGTCGCAGGTGTTAGAGTTGTATAAAAGAACCGAGAATGGAGATTGAATAAAGCATACAAGAAATTCAATTTAAAATTATTAAACTGTAGGATGCTAAATATTTTGTCTAGTTTCCAAATACAACGATTTTGATGTATGTAAGATTGATGTTCTGGAGCCTGGCGAGCTCTCAAAGGTGGTGAGCTGGTCAAAGACCAGCGGTTTACTGAGGATCAGAGTTAAAATATGAAAATAATGAGTTGCATAAAAAATTGTTGATCTCTTATGTATTTTGATGGAAGATATTGATGATTTTCTTATGTAGAAATGATTCAGAAACAGCTAAAATATATTTTTATTGTTTTTTCTGTATTGAAAAATGGACTCACGCAGTTGGCATTCGAGTTGCTGAAAGCATTTGAAATTTTTTTTATTGATATCAAGAATTTCGTTGAATGCAGCCGATATTGAAACTTTATTGTAGATGTTTTTTAGCCCAACCAACAGTTAAATGAGTAACATCAGGTCAATTCTTCGGGCCGGTTTTAAAATAATTTAAAAATCAACATGTATTGCATGCTATTATAATAGGTTTCTATGAAACAAGCTGCATTTGATCCTATCGAAAAGACCACCATTACTTGTGTTCTACGCCTTTGAACGTGTCGAAAAATTACCACGATGGCTGCACGTTTTCATATCGATACTCTTGAGATAATTCTGAGATAATTTCGAATGTCTCACTGACGTATTCGGTTTACAAGATAGCCCATCTTCATCTTCTTAATTGGCATTACATCCCCCACTGGGACATTGCTTCCTCGAAGTTTAGTGTTCATTAAACACTTCCAATGCTATTAACCGCGAGGTTTCTAAACCAAGTTACCACTTCTGCACTTGTATATCATGAGGCTAACACGATGATACTTTTATGCCCAGGGAAGTCGAGACATTTTCCTATCCGAAAGTTGTCTAGGCCAGACACCGGGAACCGAACCTTGCCACCCTCAGCATAGTCTTGCTTTGTAGCCGCGCATCTTACCACACAGCTCATGAGGGCCCCAAGATAGCCCATACTGAATGATAAATTTGCTTTAAGGTGAAGGTGGGTTGAGTACCAAAACAAAGCTTTGATAGTATTGGTACAGTAAAAACTTTCATATACTGTAGTAGTATTGGTGTCCGGCGAGTTGGAATTCCATGTCTTTTTGTTCAAAAATCCTGGGAAAACATCAAAAATTCTAATAGTCCTTATTGCCTGTGAGTTGAAATCCAGTATTGTGAGAAAATACATTTGTTATAGCTTGCTGAGCTGTAGAGCGCACAGAACAATTAAGTGAGTCAGTTATTATCTTTTTTTGGTCTGTAGAAGCAAATTTCCAAAATCTATATGGATAATTTGCATACACCCTGTTGAAAAGAAGACTGATTGATATTGAGTTTTTAATGATAGAATCGATTGGATATTTACGATAAAACTTCAATAATTAGATTCTATAAAATGAAATCGAATGGTGGCGTTTGAGATTTTGGCTTTCAGTCTTTTGGGATCAAAAACGGGGTTCAATGTTTCAATCCGACGTTTCGGACACATGTATTGTGCCTTTTTCAAGGAGTTAACTATGTTCCGTTTTGTTGTCATATTAGCCATCAGCATAAGACCTATTTGTCACAACAATTCGTTTGCCCTGTTTGCCCATGATGGGTTTTATTTATTTCCCAAGATTGACCTTTGAACCGGTACTCGATAAATCCTTTTTATCGGTTATAATCGGTTCAAATATGGCCCAGGAAGTCCAAAATACCATGTAATGCTATATCATGTGTCGCATGATGGGTTTTTCTTTATTTTCCAAGATTTACCTTTGGAGCGGTACTTGGTAAATCTGTCTACCGGTTCCAATCGGTTCAAATACGGTCCAAGAAGTACACAACTACCATAAAATGCCATAACTTTTTAAATCATGAACTTTGATATTCAAAATCATGAACCGGTTCAAAGGTAAATCTTGGGAAATAAATAAAACCCCATCATGCGGCGATGGGGTTTTATTTATTTCCCAAGATTTACCTTTGGACTGGTACTCGGTAAATCCGTTTTCCGGTTCCAATCGGTTCAAAACGGTCCAGAAAGTACAAAACTACCATATATTGTCATAACTTTTGAAATAATGAATTTTGATGTGTCGCATGATGGTATTCGTCTATTTTCGTGACCTCGTAACAGGTTCCGGCGGAACGTTCGGCCATATTTTGGACCGATTAAATTCCTGATCATATTTGGTATAGTTTATGTACCGTTTCCTATCAAAATATCTAAAATAATCATTTTATGCGTTCTGAGAAATGGCCAAAAGCTAACACCCATTTTAACTCCGGAACCAAGTGATCAATCATGGAAACGGAAGGGTTAACTTCTTGAAAAATGCACAATACATGTGTCCGAAACGTAGGATGAAACATAAGGCCCTGTTTTTGATTCCAAACGACTGAAAGCCAATACCTCAAACATCGCAAAGATTTTGGTGGCAATTTTAAGTCACACGATCAAAAACACGAGCGAAAACAAAATCTTGTAGAAACAGAATCCTGTGTATACCAATGATTTGTTTCCCGAAACTTAATTCCGAGGATTGGTCGAGTCAAATCGATTCAGGTTGAGACCAAGTCAAGTCCAAGTCTAATCCAATTGGAGTGAGTCCAAGCCGAGACCAAATCGAGTCCAAGTGATGTCCATGTCGAGTCCCGGTCGAGTACAAACCGATTCCAAATGTGGTCCAAATCGAGTCCAAGTTGATTCAAATTCGGGTCCACGTTGAGGCCAAGTTGAATCTACATCATATCCAAGTTAGATCTAAATGAAGGGAGTCCAAGGCATATCTAAGTCGAATCCAAGCCGAGTTCAACTAAACTTCAAGTTGAGGCCATGTCGAATCCAAGTGGAGTGAGTCCAAGTCGAGACCAAATCGAGTTCAAATTATGTCTAAATCAAGTCGAGTAATGTCAAAGTCGTTTGAAACTCGAATCCAAGTCGAGGCCAAATCGAGTCCAGGTCGAATCCAAGTGAAGTGAGTCCAAATTATGTCCAAGTGTTATCCAACTCAAGTCCAAGCCAAGTCCGAGTAAGTGTTAGTCAATTCCAAATCGCATCAAAGTGTCCAGTTAAAAACAAATCCAAGTTACGTTCCAGCCAAGTCCAAGACGAGTCCAAGTTGGATCCAAGTGGAGCAAGTCCGAGTCTAGACCAAAATCGAGGCCAAACGGTGTCAGGCCATTTAGCCGATCGACATTCGGTCAAACGACATTCGGCCAAATGACCCCAAACCGTCCAAACTAAGTACAAAATGAGAACAAATCGACTTCAAGTTGAGTATAAATTGAGTCCAAGTCGAACCAAAGCTTAGCCAGAATCGGGTCGCAGACGATCCAAAATGAAATCTAACTAGAATTTAAGTCAAATCCAAGTGGAGTGAGTTCAAGACTTTTCCAAGTTGAAACTAAGCCAAACCTATGTCGAGTCCAAGCCGATTCCGAGTTAATTCCAAGTCGAGTCCAAGTCGAAGCCAAGAGGATTGAGCCAAGCCAAGACAATCGTGTCCACGCCATGTCCAAGTCGAGTAAAAATTAAGTTCAAATCGAGACAAAATCAAGTCCAGGTTGAATTCAAGTGGAGTGAAGTGAGAACAAATCGGGTTCAAGTTGAGTTAAAGTCAGGTCCATGTTAAGTTCAAGTCGAGTCCTAATCGAGTCCAAGTCGAAACAAATCAAGCCCAAGTAAAGTCAAAATTAAGTCCAAATGGAATGCAAGTCGATTGCAAGACGCTTCCAAGTAGTGTGAGTCCAAGCCGAGATCACGTTGAGTTTCCCAAGTAACATTTTAAGTTTTATTTCGCTCTAGGAATGGTTTTCAAGATAAAATTATAACATCTAACAATAAAACCCATGACTACGTGACAACTTTCTGATGACCACTATAAGAGTAAGATATGGCCAAGTGGCCCTCTCTAGATAACCACTATAGACGTATTATAAGAGTTATTTAGAAATTTTGGTTTAACCCTCAAAAAAGGGAATTTGGCTGCGGCAGGTGTCAAAAATGTTGCTTTAAAAAAGAGAAACAAAACTTTGCTGAAAATAAAAACAAAATAAATTGGTGATGACAATCGTGATGAGGATGATTATAAAATAATATTTTTTTCAGGTCGGTTTTTCAATTCACTTCTATCCAAATGAGGTGCGCGTTCAACTTCATGGCGAAAGCTAGTGAAAAAATTAGATTGAATACAACGCGCTCTCAAAATAATGTAGTTCTAGACTTTTGAGTTCAAGTAATCATAACAGCAGTATCGTAACTTTCCACTGATTCGATTGATACTTCACCCCAAAATATTTGTAATGCTCATCAATCACCAAAAAAGTGCTTTACTCGGTGAAACTATCATCAAATCATGAATTTCAGTAAAAAATTGCACTGATTTAAAATGCTTCTTCATTTTCAATATGGCCTTCACAAAATTCGATTAGAAAAATGTTGCTCTTATTGAATACCGTCATAAGCTCTTTGCAATGCAAATATTCTTATTGGGGTAATTCATTTGGCTACATTACGACCAAAAATTGTAGCTTTTATCGAGCTTTGAAAATAGGATTTATCACGCTCTTCATCACGACCGTAGAGCTGCTCATAAGGTCAATAAGCGTTTGACGTTTGAAGCTTTTTCAGCATATTTATGAGAGGTTTATTGATAGCAATAAGATCGACAATAAAACTGAGCAACTAGCTATGGCGATTGCTTTCATAAATCCGCTATAAGAATTAAATAAACCCAAGAAGCATGGACATTGTTACTTGGGTTAAGTCATGTCCAAGTCGAGTTTATGTTGATTCCAAGTCGCGTCCAAGTTAATTATGAGAATCCAAGTGGAGTGAGTCTAAGTCAAGTTCATGTCGAGTCCAAGTTGAGTTCAAGTCGAGTCCAAGTTAAGTCTAAATGGAGTCAAAATCGAGTGCAAGTTAAATACAGGTCAAATGAGCCGAGTCCAAGTGGAGTGAGTCCAAGCCAAGATCATGTCGAGTTCAAGTCATGTCCAAGTCGAATCAAGTGAAGCCCAAAAAAGTCCAAATTAAATCCAAATCGAATGCGAGTCGATTGCAGTACGAATCCAAGTGGAGTGAGCAGGCATTGAAAAAAATCAGATCAAGAGTAAAAATCGGCTAAATTCATGCCAAATTGACGCTCTACTACGGCCTAATCGCTGATGCTTTCTAGATCATTGAAATTTTTCGTTCGTTGATTCATTGTTTAGAGATCTTCATCGCTCATTAATGGGAGACAGCTGTTAAAAAAATCTTTTAAGATTTTAGGAAAAATTAAGTCCGCTATGAGAATGGAACTCTGATACACTGCATGGGAGGCTTTGATACATTCTCTCCTCCATCCCAGCAACTTGAAAGCAGAGTGAATAAAGCAGAACACCTGATGTGTTTTGGTTTTATTCTAGTAGAGCAAGCGTAACACAAATGCTCCAGTCATAGCTTCCCTGGATACCTTACTAAGTTTGGCTTGGTAAACTCTGTTGCTCGTTATTTACGCAGCAACGATCGTTCATAATCGTTGTTTGGTATCCATCTGAGCCAGGCTATCCACTCACTGGCATAGGATGCTATGATTAAATCAGATCAATGCTCGTTCGCTTCACTCACGTTTTCAATGCCTGGGAGTGAGTTCAAGTCGAGACCAAATCGAGTCCATGTCATGCCATAGTCGAGTTAATGTCGATTCCATGTCACGTCTGAGTCGCACCCAAGTTAATTTCAAGTAGAGTCCGAGGTTAGTCCAAATCTAGTCCAAGTCGAATCCAAGTAGAGTGAATCAAAGCCGAGACCGCATCGAGTTCAAGTAATGTTCAAGTCGGGACAATTCGAGTCCCAATGAAGTCCAAATTATGTGCAAATCATGTCCCAGTCGAGTCCAAGTCGAATCCAAGTACAGTTGGAATGGAAAACCCTTAAGCTAGATAAGTGAAGATACTATAGTTCTTCATGGCTCAGTTCTTTTAGTGACAATATTTATATTCGTTATGCAACCAATTTTAAATGTAAAATCAACCCCAGTTGTGCTATGCATCATAATAATAGTGAAGAGAAAAATTACATCCAGATTTTTAGGAAACTTAGGAAAGTAGTTCCAGCAACTGTAGAATGAACCTTTAGTGTTGGCCTCGCGAGTGCTGCTACAAAATCTAAACTTGTATTGCACGCCTGATAACCACCGGAAACATGGTAGTCAAAGGTACAACCAAGTGGTGGAATTAAAAGGAATTGTACAAACTCGTCTCATGATAAGTATGGTAGAGCTGTTGATCTAACAATAATTCCACGATAATAAACTTAACTTCCTAAAACACCTTCAGCTTATCAAGGTATCGACTCATAAGGAATAATAGTCCCAAGCAACATGCGCAATATTTTTCAAATAACTACTTGTTCCTAATAAATTGCTTCGAAGGCTCTGGCACATCAAAGCCACTTTCTGGTTTCAAAAATACACAATTTTCTGTTCCAAAAATGTCACAACTAGTCTCGCAACTGACTTGTTGATTGATTATGGACTCAATGCTGAAATAAGCAAAGAGGAAATAATTAAAATGACAGCCGTGCCTTGTTTCCGTATTGAGTGGTGTGTCCTTGAAAATGCTAGTAGATTTAAATTTGGATTCCGAGAGGCTTGTTCTTAAAATGACAATTGTCATTTAATTAGATCCACAAGAGTACTATAGAGAACCGTGTTTTGACTTACAATAAAAAACCTCGGTTTCAAGGCTCTTGTATTCCTCTTCAGAACTATAAAATGGAACTATTTCCGGGGATTAAACCATCCGACTTGGACGTTAATTTACAATGTTATGAAAACTCATATGTGAATATGTACGTTATGTGGAAAATATTGATTTGGAAAATGTATTGGAGGTAACCACTTTCCCTTCGATGGGACTCGAACCCATGACCCTACAGTACGCTAGACTGGTGGAAGTGAAAGACGTGTCCTTGTCCCATTAACGGTTCTATCCGAATCCATCCAATTCAGTGGTCTGCAGAAAGGAGATCGCCACAATAACGTAGCCACAATAACGTAACATCATCGTTTTTTTTCTGCATTTGGACAGACATTCAAACGGATAAACAAAAACCACTAGCGGAATCTCGTATAGAATAGATAGCTTCAATGCGCTCGGTATTCGAATCTAGACCAGAGGCAAAACATACAAAAAATTATTATTCATACCCAAAGTGGGCTTCCGTCGAATCATATTGCTTTAACCAACTAAGCTACGAAGGATCTCCGTCGGCCTTCGCAACCTAGCGGCTACTGAACGAGCTCGAGATTCCCAAATTGGACGCATAGTCAAATCACCCGCAATCCATTTCTCAAGCCAACACTTCCACATGTGTATAGTACACGTCCACATTAGAGGAGCGTGAGTATTTAGAATGTCTGGCGACTATACACATTCTTCATCAGCAACTGTACTGATCAAGTGAGGTTGAGTAAGCTATTTGCCAGTCGGTCGTCAAGCTTCGATCCATTTAAAAGGAGGCTTCCTTTGCATCTTAAAATCACGCTTCTGAGCCTCTTTAAATAAGATTTCCGAGTTTCTTGAAGGGAGGCTTCCAAAGCTCTTGAAAGGAGACTTATGATTCGCTAGCAAGTAGGCTTTCGAGCCTCTTAAAATGAGCCTTCCGAGCCTTTCGAAAGAAGGTCCTCTTAAAAGGAGGCTTCTGAGCCCCTTGAAATGAGCTTCTGAATCACTTGAAGGTTGCTCCCGCACCTTTTGATAATAGGCTTCTTAGCCCCTTGAAGAGACGTATTCGAGCATCTTGAATGGTGGCTTTTGAGCTACTTAAAAGGAGGCTCCCTTTGCATCCTTTCTGAACCTCTTGAAGGTATGCTTCCAACCCTTTTGGAAGAAGCCCGGCTTCCGATTCACTTGAAAGTAGGCCCAGTTTCGAGCCTCTTGAAAGGAGACTTCCGAGCCTCTTGAAAGGAGGCTTCCGAGCCTCTTGAAAGGAGACTAGCAGTTTTGAAAAAAGGCTTCTGACTCTCTTAAAACGAGGCATCCGGGCCTCTTGCAAGGAGGCTTTCGAACCTCTCGAAAGAAGGCTTCTGAACATCTTGAAAGGAGGCATTCGAACTGCTCTGAAGAAGGCTTCCGAAAAGTGTAGATGCTTCTAATCCTCTTGCAACGAAGCAACTGAGCTTTTCTAAAAAAAGCCTACATGTCTTTCAAACGTAGGCTTCCGAACCTTTAGATTCTAGATTTAGGTTCAAAAGCATATTTCTAACATATTATTCAACATTTTGTTTAGATTAGGTAGTATCAAAAACTTTATAAATAAGCTCCGATTAGAATTGTAATACGTCCGCCATTATGCATTTTTATCCGAGGTACTCCCTAGGGCCAGCGAAGGTACCCCCAGGGGTACATGTACCCCAGGTTGAGAACCGCTGTTCTAGAGGATGTGAGAACTGGAAAGTCTGCATGGGAGGTTTTGAGATTAGGTTCTGAAGTACGCTATGATACAACCTCGATTGTTGCTTGGGAAGGGACCCTTTTGCGTATTTACATCTACAAATTAATTAAATATTAGTTTCAGTATTCCAGTCCAAAACCATTTAATGAGTAGTTCCATTTGGATATGTGAAGCTACTTTATCGGATGCAAGTTTGACGGATGGAATATTGGTAGCTATTCTGCGGTAGAAAATAAGAACATTTTCGATTTGTTCTGCTATGTGTGTTAGAATCAAGTATTTTATAAAAAAAATCAAGCTTTTCCAATATCTAATGTCAACAAACCCAAAGTTTTAAAAGAAAAGTTTACATGAGTTCCAGGGCGTTTGAGTAGAAAAGTATAAATTCAATACAATCATTTTATGTCTTGTCACAAAATGACAGCTTTTGTGATCATTTTCCAAGGCTCTCAGAAATGTGTAAACTTAATCCGTAGTACAAATATCATGCGCTTTCAAAGCATTCACTGCCACAAGCGGCCACGTGGTAGTCAAATTTTCAAAAATAGTAGTCTTTTTCTGAAAGTATGTTTTTTCTTAGGTGACTATCTTGCGCTTGTTTTTCGTTGCGTCTAAAAATCAACGGTGGAGTAGATTTTATTTAGGCACGGTTCAATACAGGAATCGTCCAATAATGCTCCAAAATGCAACATTTTTTTAAAATTCTTTTAGTGATTTTGTTTCGCTTAATGAAGTTCATCACTTAACTAGCTTTACATTTTACTTTTATAAAGCAGATGATAAATACATACATATATACTAATTGACAATAATATCATTAAAACGGCTTATATGTCACTTTGGCGGATTCCGGCAGAGTACTAGTCACCCACCCGCGCTAGCTGACCTAAACAGTGGAGAAGTAATTTGAAAGCATATTGGACCCAGGGGCTCGATAGACGTCGTTAAGTTACTACCAGTCACGCAACTGAATCGTGCCTCCCTGGAAGAACCAAATTTCATTGAGTTAACCGATGGGATGCGCGTGCTAAAGGATAACGGGTGAATTTTAGGCAGGTTTACGAGGCAGTTTCACAACATATCGGGGAACTTTTCCGTTTTCTATCTCACTGAACCTTTATTCTTCTAGTCATATTTTCAATAATGACTCGTTGAAGCTGTCAAGCGGCGTCGAGTGTGAAAGCTCATTCTCATATTACAGATAATATTATCGAATTTAAGTCCCTTTTAACAGAATTAGTTTGGAAATTTAAAAAAAAATGGTTTTGGTGAATAAATGTTGCCTGAGAAGAAGAAGCAAAAAGATGATTGTACCCGAAAAAAATGCACGGGGAAGTAAACGAACAAATATTTGAAACTCTTTTCAAAAAATCTACAAGCAATTTAATTAAAAACAGTTATTAGTACAGGGTTGGAAATTTATTATACTGTGTATAAAGTGCAATATTGTGTGATAACTCAGGGACTATTTTGTACCTTCAAATTTCTCAATTCATTGCACTGAGTATGACAAAATTTCCATTGTATGCCTATTTCTAGGTTATATTTTAAACAATCTTTGATTTGGCTGTAGCTCAATGACATAATTATGTAGGGGTCCAAAATAGCACTGTTACCCCATCCATTCTAATGTAGTCCTCAATTGATTTCAGCATCGCGTCGGCCGTTTGTAAACAGTTGGTTCTGAGGATCAGCACTGAATTCGCTTGCTACTGTTGCTTCCTCGGGCAGGAATGGAAGCGTGTCTGGTTAGGACGCGAGAACAGATGCGCCACCACTGCATGGAATGAAGTGTTGGCGCATTTCGGCCATAAATATGAACTTTTTGTGAATGTTGTTTCATTTCACTTACCGCTTCGGAAGAGGCATGAAGGCGGCTCGTTAGGGGAGGTTTGTGCATAACGCACTTGCTGTGTATAAAACCCGGCTGTTTTTTGTAATTGACCCTGAAGACACATGCACAATTTAAGGATCTAATCTGCATCGTGTAGTACAGCATATATGAGGAAAATAAAGTCTGAAATCGATGTCTGCAGTAATTGACATTAACCCGTCTTTTAGACAGGCTAATACTATTTCATCTATCATGTGACGGAATTGAACGAAATAATACTATCCCTATTTTAGACAGGTGAGTAGAATAAATCATGATCGATATAAAAACAAAACTATTACTTGGGTCAGATGTAAACAATTTCGCTATGTTTGAAAAAAGGTTCACATCTACTATTCATTTGACGTTGAACTAATTTGTAAGCAACGTAGGAACGTTTTGCAACATTTTCTCCTTGCGATTATGCAAACAGAGAAAAGCGCGTCGCCCAAAATTCTAGAAGAGGTGTACTGGTGCTGGTGTGTTGGCTGAGTTTTATTACCCATAGTTGTTGCTGTTTTAACGTGTGAAACGTGAAGCAAGACTATGTAGATTGCTGGAATAATAATGTCCGTGGAACGGTTTGCATGCGATATGTGAAAACCCTCGGCAGATGGTAGGCGGAGATTACACAAATTCCCCACGCAATCCGGAAATAAAATGGATTAGGCGAGCTAGAGAAGGTGAAATAATGGGGTGAAGTGTAGCGTAACATTGCATGAGCCCCCACACAATTTGCAGATGGAGTTGTCGCGATAATCATATCCAATGCAGATTTTGCCAGAATCTTTAAAGACGGGAACTTCCCACTTGCAGCGCATGGGTTTGTGCAGTCCTGTCTACATCAAAAACTACTCGGATACGGAACCGTATTCATAGATGGGTATAAAGGGCAAATTACATTTTAGTGTTAGCAAGTTTGGACAATTTGGCATTGATCTCTTATCGATTCACACAAATGGGAGATTACCTGGGTCTTGATCAATGAAGATTAATGTTATTTTTTCTGCGGAAAGAAAACACCTGAACCCTGAAAAACACATAAATTATGATTACTGCTGCATAAAAAATAAAACACAAACGGATAAATTGTCCGATTAACGCGCCGGAAAAACAAATCGTGTTGAAATCGGAGCTGCCGATGTCTTAAGGCTTGTACGCGACAAAATCTGGACACGTATGTGTGTCTGTACTTTCTGAAAATATTTTTCTTATAAGTGTTACAAGTACGTAATGAATAATGGCGTCGAAGGTTCGGAAAGAATTGTGTTCAGTCGCAATTGAAATTCGGGTCTCTCGGTTGGGATTAATTCTCGATCCAGAAACTGTACGCTAGACTGGTGCTTTAACCAACTAAGCTACGAAGGACCTCCCTTCGTAGCTTAGTTGGTTAAAGCACCAGTCTAGCGTACTGTAGGGTCATGGGTTTGAGTCCCATCGAAGGGAAAGTGGTTACCTCCAATACATTATCCAAATCAATATCTTCCACATAACGTACATATTCACATATGAGTTTTCATAACATTGTAAATTAACGTCCAAGTCGGGTGGTTTAATCCCCGGAAATAGGCAATTACCTTTGATTGAACTGTAACTTTGTTGTAAAATCTAAGTGTTTTAATTATATTCCTAGCAGTAGATACATTTTCCTCATGTGGCCATTATCTATGCACCAAAGTATACGAACAATATGTACATGAGAATAATGGAAATAAAACATGTTTAATTTTAATTTTTCATATTTTTTTACTTCGGAAATATTAAAAAAAAAAACAAAATTACAAATCGCCCGGTATTTTTTTTTTTGCAGGTGCACCGCAAAAAAGTACCGGAAAACTGTTAGAAAAAGTACTGAGATATCAGTAAAACTGATTTTTTTTTCATGTGAACGAACATGTGAATTACCGTAATGGTCGGTATTGTTTTACCGATCGCTCAGTTGGTTTTACAGAACATCTCGGTAAAATTTGACATTTCATCGAATAGAATGCAGTACCGAGGACTCGGTAGTCAATGTGGTTTACCGAGCTGACTACCGAGAGCTCAGCTGTTGAGAATTCGGTAATCTGATATCCGAGCCCGGTAATAAAAATTAAGTGTGTACCGCCGGAAATAAGTATAAAGACAAGCATGATTTTCATACATTTTCATCATGTTTGAGGATTGAAGTCTAGATTCGTAGCGATTCGATTTGGCTAAAATTTTGCTAGGCACCTGTTTTCAACTTGTATTTTCGATCTTTGAGTGAATTGTATACTCGCTATATCGCTATTGATTTTGACCTCCGAATCTGGAAATAATTATAAAGACACCACTTTTTTATATGGGACTCCATACAACGGAACTGTCTTTATAATTATTTCCAACAGAAACGCGTGTAAGCAGAATATATGCATAAATGTAACCACGGTATACAGAAAACAAGGTAGGCTCGTTGGAAAAATGACACTTCGAATGTGACGCATATTTTATTGCCACATGTTGTAGTACAAATGTGAGCATACTGCGACTGTAGAGCATCGTCTCCGTCCAGCTTGTGCGAAAATAGCAGTGACGTCACATGTTTACCTTCAAACTGAATGTTTACATACGTGATGAGCCTGCCTTGTTTTTTGTATGCCGTGAATGTAACTATCACTGGATAAAATTCAAGTCATTTTACGCCTACTGGCAAAAAATCAGCCCAATCGAATCGCTACTAATCGTTACGGTCAACATCAACCCACATGTGTTAGTTATTAGAGTCGTCGATAGACATTGGTGCAATGATCTCCATCTAAACTTTCTTCTACAGCGATAAGTACACCGCCTCCTCGTGTTTTACCTAAAATGGATCATGGATCACGGTCTTTGTGATCTGGCCAAACAATTGTTTCTGTCAGAACGATGACGTCGTACTCCTAATATATTACTGCGACGAAAAACTCATTAATACACTCAGCGAACTGGACTATCGGAATTCATAACTGGCGCCTTATGAATCTTCGACTGATTATTCCACCAACAGTGATTCTTATACGCAGTTACCTTCCTGAGTAATCAAGCGTCGATGGGCGTGTGGTCACTTTCGAGCTCCTGATTGCAAAATTATGATGACATATGATGTGTCGCATGTCAAATATAGAATTTCCGCAAAATTGGTCCACCAGGACCGGATTCTGAATGCCCTAGGACCATGCCAATGTGACCAGAGTGGAATAAAATGGAATTGTACAAACTCGTCTTATGAATCTGAATGTATTTCTAGTGAAAGAGACCCTAGAAAAAAATTATCCGAAGGTCTTAAGGAATTTCTAATTAAATTTCTGGAGAAATATCCGAAGCAATTGAAAAATATCGAAAGAATTCCTAGATGAAGTTCTGAAGAAATTTATAAATAATAAGAAATACTGGAAGAATTTATTTAAAAAAAAATCCTGAAATATTTCTAAAAAAAAGTTGGGATTAATTCCGAAACCAATTTCCGCAGATATTCCTAAAGCCATTTCCAAAAGAAATCATAAAGAAATTTCCTAAGGAATTCTCCTAAGGGAATTTCGGAAGATTTTCCTGAAGCAATTTCCGTAGGTATTTCCGAAGAATTTTTCGTAGGAATTCCGACCAAATTTTCAAAGCAATTTCCGATGGAATTTCTAAAAGAATTTCCGAAGAAATTCTTAAAATAGTTCGTTAAAGAATTTCCTAAGGAAGGAGAAACCTCGGAAGGAAATTCTGAAAAAAAAATTCAAGACGCAAGTATTCCTTAAGGATTTTTAAAGATTTTTCTAACGAAATTTTTAAAGGAATATATTGATGTAAATCCAAAAAAAAATCTGGATTCATCTCCAATTTATTTTCCTGTGAATTTGCCGAAATAACCCTTGGAGAAAATTCCGAAGAAATGCATGAAGGATTTCACAGAGAAATTCAAAAATTTCGAAAATATGAGCGGAATTACGGTAGCCGATCGTATGGAATAACCGATGGAATGAATTTTGAAGAATGGAAGAATTTCTGAAAGTATTGCTAAAAGAATTATTGGACAAATTTTCGAAAGAATCCCTCAGGAACTTTAGAAGGTATTTCTAGATTTATTTGTGAAGGATTCCACATTTGGAAATGCCTCCAAGAGTTTCTTCTAAAATTTCTCCAGTAAATCCTACAAAAATTCTTTCGGGATCTCCTTTAGGAATAATTTGTGAAATTCCCCCTGTAGTTCATTTGGATATTTCTCCAGGGACTCTTTCGTAAAATCTCCCGAAAGGCTTTCGTAAATTTCTCCAGAAATTCAAATGAAAGATTCCTTTACTATGTTCTGAAAACTCATACGTGAATATGTACATTATAAGGAAGATTTTTTTTTTAATGTTTTGGATGTAACTACTACTTTCCTTCGATGCGACTCAAACCCACGACCTTCAGTACGCTAGACTGGTGCTTTTAACCAACTAAGCTACGAAGGACCTCCGTTGGACTTCGCAACTTAGCGGCTACTAAATTGGCCCGAGATTCTTTCACATAATGTACATATTCACATTTAAGTTTTCAGAACATATAAGTAAATTAATGGCCTGGTGGTCGGGTGGTCTAATACCCGGAAAATAGGCAATTAACTTTGATTGATATTCATGTTTTCCAATATTCATGAAATATTTTTGAAGTTTTGTTGAAGAAGTTCATCCGGAAAATTATGGAAAAATGAGAAAGAAAATCCTAAAGGAATTTTTGGAGGGGTTTCTAAAGAATTCTCGAAAAATTCCCAAAATAATTTTTAAATGAAATTTACGGAGAATGCTTGAAAAAAAATATACCCTCCTTAATTCGGCGTACAAAATTATGTCCCGTATTATGTTCAACAGATTGAGACCGCTTGAAGAGTCCTTCGTCGGCGAATACCAAGCAGGTTTTCGTGAGGGCCGATCAACGACGGATCAAATGTTTACCCTGAGACAAATCCTTGATAAATTCCGGGAGTACAACTTGCAGACACATCATCTGTTTATTGATTTCAAGGCGGCGTACGATTCAGTGAAACGGAATGAATTATGGCAAATTATGCTTGAACATGGTTTTCCGGCGAAACTGATACGGCTGATTCGTATAACGTTGGACGGATCGAAATCAAGTGTAAGGGTTGCGGATGAAATATCGACGTCATTTGTTACCTTAGATGGATTAAAGCAGGGTGATGCACTTTCGAACCTACTGTTCAATATAGCGCTCGAGGGAGCGATTAGGAGAGCTGGTGTGCAAAGAAGCGGTACCATTATCACAAAATCGCATATGCTCCTGGGATTTGCGGACGATATCGATATTATCGGAATTGATCGCCGTGCCGTGGAAGGGGCTTTTGCGCCTTTTAAGAGGGAGACAGCGAGGCTTGGACTCACGATCAATACCAGCAAAACGAAGTACATGGTCGCTGGCAATCAACGTGGGTTCATTAGTGGTGGTGGTAGCGAAATAGTGCTGGATGGTGAAAAATTTGAAGTGGTAGAAGAATTTGTGTATCTTGGAACATTAGTGACGTGCGATAATGATGTTACCCGCGAGGTAAAAAGGCGTATTGCAGCTGCAAATAGGGCTTATTACGGACTTCGTAACCAGCTTAAGTCCCGTAGTCTGCAAACGAAAACAAAATTCGCGCTGTATACTACTCTGATTCTTCCGGTGGCTTTATACGGCCATGAAACATGGACGTTAAAGGAGGCTGATCGGAGAGCTCTCGGAGTGTTTGAGCGTAAGGTGCTGCGGACAATACTCGGCGGTAAACAGGAGAACGGTATCTGGCGGCGTCGCATGAATCACGAATTGTACCAGGTGTATAAAGGGCTGGATATTATTAAGCTTATACAACACAGCAGACTACGGTGGGCTGGTCATGTTGTTCGTATGCCGGAAGAACGTCAAGCGAAGATAATATTTAGTAGAGAACCCGGAAGAGGCTGCAGGCTTCGTGGAAGGCCGCGTACACGATGGCTTTTTGCAGTTGAAGAGGACCTGAGGGCGCTCAATGTTCAGGGCGACTGGAAGCGATTGGCCCAGGATCGAGTCCAGTGGAGAAGGATACTCCATTCGGCGTAGGCTCATCGAAGAGCTGTAGCCCATCAAGTCAAGCTTGAAAAAGAATACGCAAAGAAAATTACGAAGAAACTTCAAATGGAAACTCCAAAAGTCTAAAGGATTTTCTGTAAGAATTGCTAAATAAATCCAAAGGAATAACCGAAGAAATACCTAAAAGAATTCTCGAAAGAAATCATGGAGGAAGTTCTGAAGAAACTCCTGAAAAAAATTTCGAAGAAATTTCAAAAATTTCTTCCAAGAGTTTTCAAATGGGTTTCTTGAGAGAGTACCGACAGGGTTCCTAAAATTTATTCCGAAAAAAATCCTACAGGAATTTCCAAAGGTAATTATGAAATTTCTTTCGTAGGTGTTTAGTAGGTACTGAAAAAAAAATCCTAAAAGAAGAATCTTTCAAAATTTTCTTATAATTCCTTCTTTGAATTTTCGAAGGAACATTATGAGGAAATCCAAAGAAATTTCTGGATTTATCTCCTATGCAATTTCCGGAAAATTTTCACAAGAAATCCCAAGACATTCCGAAATAATTCTTGCAGGAATGTTCGAAGAAATTCGTGCGGTAAGACGCACGGCTACAAAGCAAGACCATGCTGAGGGTGGCTGGGTTCGATTCCCGGTGCCGGTCTAGGCAATTTTCGGATTGGAAATTGTCTCGACTTCTCTGGGCATAAAAGTATCATCGTGTTAGCCTCATCATATACGAATGCAGAAATGGTAACCTGCCTTTCAAACCTCGCAATTAATAACTGTGGAAGTGCTTAATGAACACTAAGCTGCGAGGCGGCTCTGTCCCAGTGTGGGAACGTAATGCCAATAAGAAGAAGAAGAAGAAGAAGAAGAACTGAGCATGAGCATGATAACCGTGCATTTCGTAGTTGCTACTCCGTGATCGACCAGAACAATCGCAATTGCACAGGGAACCAATGGATGGAAGCATGGCATTTGCTCTGCAACCTCAATGTGCACAGTTCGAGAGCTCTAGTATTTTTGGATGGTCGATAACGGTGCTTGCCACGTCCTCACGGTCATTGGGGATGGGAAGGAATTGATGATGCAGTGACTAGCCAACTGCAAGCCGAGAACACCTCTGCACTCGCCACGAGTTTCTGCGGAATTTTATTGGAAACCGGGGTTTAGGTTTTTTATGACAGAGGTTCGTCTTGGTTAACGGGTTGCCAATGTGATAGTAATAATGAAAGGGTGGTGTTCGGATTAAGTCGGCTCAAACAATTTTTGTAAATCAGCCCTTTACTTTTCGCAAATCAAACGGTATTTGTCATATTTTGATATGCAAATTTAGTGTTATAACTTTAAAGAAGTACAACATAACTTACAATTTTAGTTTGTTTCCTTCACTTCTTTCCTTCCTTTCTAAGGTCATTATGCACTTTGCACAGCCTACTAATAGTTTGTCAATAAGTTTACAATGTTTGTGATTGTCTTAATTGTCTACAACTTACTTTTGTTCTTTTTCGGCAATGTAAAGTATTCGTTTCGTATGCCGTTAATTGATTTTGTGCGTCTGTTGTCTGTGATAAATTAACTTATCTTATTCACTTAGATTTTCTCTGTATTTCAATCTGTATGGTTTACCTGTCCGTCGAATAGTATGTGTAATGTCTGTCTCGTCTCGTTTTCCGTTCAATTGATTGTCCGGGGAATCTACGTGTGTCGCCTACTGAAGAATTTGTTTTGTTGGTTCCGATTCTAATCTCATAGAAACTTACTTACTGACTCGTATTGCTTCCGTGATCATACATCTTTTTCCTTCTCCCAAACTATCGTAAATATTAATTTCCGGCTCAATATTTCGCAAACTTTTCTCTTCAAACTTCCTTGACTATCTATTCCTTTCTTATGTTTTTATTTATCTCTTATCTAATCGATGACAGTCCTACCACATCTATCACTTTTCTTTCTCTTTCTTCCTCACTCGCTGTCAGCTGTCATCTCACTTCTCACGACTCATCGGAGTGGCAGTGCTGCCAGAACAGGTGGTGTAATTTCTCATTGGATGCCGAAATGAGCTTTTGGCTCATTTCGAATTCTAACAGTTACCTGCTAGAACTAATCAAGTTGTAGGTATAGGGATAGAAGATGGAAATTGTACGAAAGCCCATTTCCAATTCTAGCGATTGCTAGAACATGAGAAATATATGAAAAGATACAAAGTAGGAGGGGGATGAAACGGGCCTGGGATAGAACTTACGACCTCCTGCGTATGAGGCAGAAGCGGTAGCCAATATGACTACCAAGCCCGTTATTTTTGTGAATTCATCGGAAATAACTATGGAAAATCTGTCGGGAATTCTATCAGAAATACACACGGAAATTATTTTATTATTTTATTACCTTCGGAAATTAATTTAGATGAAATTCTTCAAAAATTTCTTCAGAAAAATTATTGGAAAGTCCACAGTCCAAAGAAATTCCTTCAGTAATTCTTTTATAGATTTATAAATTCCATTGAAAATTTGTTTGGAATTCCTACGGTACCTCTTTAGAAATTTCTTTAAGACCTTCCAAAATTTCTTTTAAAATTTCTTTTTTTGAATTTGTTTATGAATTCCTTTGGAAATAGCTTTAGCAATGTCTGCCCAAATTGAATTAGGAACTCCTTCAATTTTTTTCAATAATTTACATCAGCATTTATTCCAGGTTTTTCCCAAAAAAAATCTTCTCAATTCCTTAAGAAATCCCTTCTTTAACTCGAGGAAAAAATTCTTGAAATTCAAAACTTTAAAAAAAATTGAATTTCAAAACGAATTTTGTATGGTTTTACTAAAACAAGAGGTTTCGAAGAAATATCCAGATTAATTTCCAGAGCAAAACAAGCAAAGCAGAACAAGGAACTTGGGAAGATTTTGCAAAGAAATTTCTGAAGGAATTGCTAAAATTATTTCTGAAGGAATTCTTACAGGAATTTACGCAGGAATTTCCAATAGAATTTTCGAAGAAATACCTATCAGAATTTCCAAAGAAATTCCAAAATTTATCCAAAAACTTTTTCTGAAATAACTATAAGAAATTTTAGGAAAATCAAGTTTTTTCATAGCAGTTTTGGCGTAGGTATATAATTAAATTTCAAGGAAAATACTCGATTTGGTGGGTCACGTGCCCCATCGTGCCCCAACATAGCTCCGCCAGTGCTCATAATCTTCAATCTTCTCCTAAATATACAAAAACTGAATGAGTATCGTAGTTCTTCGTCATTAGTTATGACATCTTGCTACGAATGACTGTTTTTCTATATTTCTCCAAGAAGAACCAGTCCAGGGCTGAAATTCTCTTGAATAAAGAAAAAAAAAATTTCTCCATACATTTTTCCATATAAACTTCCAATGACGATGACCGATTTGGCTGAAACTTTCTCCATAGAATCAGGGCGTCAAACGGTATAAGAAAGCGGCCCATAAAAAAATGAAAAAAGGGTTTTTTGCAATTCCTGATCGTAATACCTGGTTTACAGTTCGTCTTTGATAAAACGTCATTAACATCTAACAGTAGTACTAACTAACATTAGAACAGTAGTTACATGACTACATTTAACTGAATTAGCTTTGGTAAGTGTTCACATAATGTATTCTCTGCCTCACGTAAAAAATGAAATAGTTTAATGGACATGAGATCAACATTTTCCAACGACAAGTTCATCTATCGCTTCGTGGCTTGTCGAGCTACGTAATGTGGCACGATAACACTTGTTTTTTTCAATTCTTTATTAAGGTGTTTTTTTTAAATTCTAGATTAAGTTCTACACCGGCACGATAACATGGAATCTGATTGTTTTCTGCAGCATCACAATTTATTGACAAGATTGATCATATGGAATAAATTGGATTGAAAAAACAATCTTTTCGCAACTTGTTGCACAAGCTACTATTTTGGGACACTTTATTGCTCAAACAACTAGGCTTGAGGCACTTGAGGCAGGTATTTTCCTTATTTCGTCATAGTCTTGAAAAGCAATAAAAGAGACATTTTTTTTGCAAAACTCATCCTTACCAAATCGTAAGCGCAGAAGAAACGTTTTGCTTTAGTGAAGTTCTAGCAAATGGACGTTGCTATCGTTGGTTTTAGCCCCTATGACGATGGACGGAAATTCCTGCCGTGTCCCTATAGCATATTTAAGAAGGTTACAAATGATAGATAGATTTAAGCGCATAATCATCCTGGGCAGCATTCGTATTCCTTTTCAACAAGCTTAATGTGACGTAAGATTTTGCTGTGACCATCGTTATATGTTTATTGAATCTCACTTTTGAATCTGTTACTACTCCCAGGTCTTAACTGTGGAAACCCGGAGGAGATTGTTACAGTTGGAAATTGGATCGCACAAGCGGCTGAATGAAATGACAATGATACTGATGAGGGCAGATCGATCGGCCAAACAGGAATGCTGCCGATAATCCCATACGTTTAATGTTGTCGACAGCGAGCACATGAGAGACTGTCGAACGCCTTGCTAATATAGCTATATATATATACATGCAGATGCAACCGACTTGTCTTTTCTCAATTGATTTAATCAGTGAGTTGACAAACACCATGAGGCTAGTTGTAGTCGATTGTTTCCTTATGAATCCGTGTTGATGCTCGGTAATCATTGGATGAATTGCGAGGTGCATAACATCATAGACCATCGAGCACTTAAATTCCTGGATAATTCTCCACGTTATGTATATTTCCCTGTCTGTATATGGGTCGCACTTCCATGCTGACGGAAACACTCCATTGTTGAGGGAACGGTTGAAGATGATTAGGACTTATAACTTCACTAAAATTTAAGCAAAACTTTGCAATTTAGATAAAGATTAACAACGACTATAGCATGGATATCAAATACATACAACACATTATCAGAACAAGCTCGATTGCTGCTTGCTCACTGTAACTTTTAATCCATCGTGAGACCAGTGTCAACTGTAATTTACAGACATGTTTATAGCAACACGATTCCCTGGCTGCCAACCGTCCTGCGAAAAATGGCTCTCGTTCGCGTAATTAATGATCCCGCAGCGTGTTTCATTTCATTACATTACAACATTAATACCCTCCGTCTGTGGGAGGGGGTTGTCGTTACCGCCCGTTTTCAGCACAGTTACATAGCGGAGAAGGTTGTACTCGTACTCACCATATCACTGTTGTTGTGACGAAGCAGAATGGCATTGCCGTACAGTAGCGTTCGGTGTCCAGAGCCCGTTCCTTTGCCCTAAAGTTTTTTTTATGGAGAAATAAAAGGGACGTTTGAAAGAAAATGGAAAAAGAAAAAAAAAACAATTATTAATAAAATGTATCTGTTGGATGACAATAGCACATTGTTTTTAAAGGAAAGCGGTTAATAACTCCATCCACTGTCATTCACAGCATTCGTCTGGGGAAGACGAATCAATTTTTTGGTATTTTCATAGTTATATGCGTGGTGGCCACAAGAAACGTGACATCATTTTAAGTTATTGTGAATTTTTGACTTATTCAGCGCTCAACAATCGTCACAATCCTTGTGGCCACACCATCTTAGTTAATAATGGTTTAGGTTTGGCTCATTTCGATAAATTTTCTGGTACTTTGATTTAAAGACATTCTGGCACAACAATGCGGGTTAAAGCATCATTCCATTCCGGCATTCGCGTCATTCCGTTTAATCTATTCTACTAGGTTTCAACAACAACAGCAAAGAGTATGTTCATGAGTTCGGGAAATCCGGCGGGTATTTGTTGCTTTTTGATATCATTTGGAGGCAGATTAGCTTCATTCGCGGTTTCACGACAGTCGCAGCGGTTTGTGTTTGTTCTGTTGAAAAGTAGTCTCCTCATTTCGTCAAACTTGCTTCTCAATTCTCATATGCAAGTAACTAAACGTGGCGTTCTCGTATGGATTCTAACCTTAAATACATGGACAGGGATTCGCTCGATCGTTGTAATTTGTGTACGAAGTTATGTATTCTGTGTAATTTATGGCTTGTGTGCCAGGTGAAGGTTGAACACATAGACAAACACACGTAAAACTCAGAGTATTCTCGTCGGTTATAAACTCAACTTGTTTTCAATATATACCTAAGCAATTGCTGAATCCATTGATGGTTTGAGACATAGTTGATCAATTTTGTTTCTATCGACTTACTTACATATTACTTATCAATGTTTAATATTAAGTGAGGCAAATGAAGAAATGATATCTAGTTGTCTGTGATTTTAGTATTTTTTGTGAATGGAGCAAAAAGCGGCGATGGGCTGTGGCTGTCGCATGCCACCAACCATTCTCCAGCGACTTTCGTGCAGGGAAGGTAAAGTGAAACATGCAGATTAGACTTTTGCACGACCAGTTGTTGAGGTTGGGTTGATTTGATTGTGTTCTAGCGGCAGATTTATATGAGCCGAAGGCTCGAGTGAAATGTGGTTCAATTGTTTTGTAGTCCTCTGGAATGCATATTTTGAAGTGATTTCTAATGAAATTCTAATAATAATTACGTTTCTGATTGCGTTTAGATGCTTTAGATACTGATAAAGCCGGGCTAACAGGATAGCCTTCTGATTGAAAGATAAATCTTAAAAGATAACTAGGGTTACTTCTCCTGGCCTTCAGTAATGAAAATGAATGTGATTTGTTTCTAAATTTGTGATGTCTTTCAGCCGGATTTTCCGGAAATTCATTTACGAATTTGGAAATTCTTGCCAGAATTTCTTTGGGATTTCCTGCCGAAATGGCTATGGGAACTTTTGTAGTCATTCATCTGATAACTACTAAATATGAACATGTTTTTGTGATCTCTTGGAACACCTATCGAAAGTTTTTCAATAATTCCTCGGAAATTAATTTAATTTTGTTGCTTGCAAATCTCTCCAGAATAGAGAATAAATCAAATTAAATGTGTCAAGTTCAATTGAAGTGTGGTCTACCTTTGCCCATGAAGCACACCATGCATAGTGGCATCGAGCTGGATAAGTAAACCCGTGACTTGTTGGAGATAGAACCGCTGACAAGAGGCACGTCATCAAGGTTGACTAAGCCGCACCGCAGCATCAGAGATATGGAATCGATTTTTATAGAGCTTTTTTTTTTACTTTTCCCACCATGTAAGGTGATGAAAAAGCTTTCATCGATGCATCGCAGTTCACGGTTACCTCCCAGGAGACGAAGGGTAGTTCAGTGTCATTTTGCTATTTTCGGTATGATTTATGAACTTTGGGTAAGGACGATGAAGCCTCGTGGGAAGGTCAAAATATGTGCTTGATAGTGAAATAATATTGACCGAGCTGTCGATGTTTGGCGATTAGTCAGTTGTTTGAACATCGTTCTCATCATGTTGTATGATCATAGCTGGGTGATTCTAAATCTTTATGGTATTTGATAGTTTTGTTTATTTGTTTGTGTGTGAAATATAGGAAGAAGCAGGGTTATGTATAGCAACGTATATGTTCGTGCTTCCTGTTGGTCTATTCAGTCAAATTTCGCAGACAAACACTTGGAAAATTTTCGATGAGCTATTCGAGTACATTGTTTTGTAGTGGATACTGCCGACAAGCTATTTTTTACAACGTACCTCAACGACACGCCAGGGAGTTGCTTTTATTTATCCTTTACTATGTACGAAACTGTGCTATGGTTATGTTTTGTATTCTCGTACCTTTGTACCTATTCACAAGCAGCTTTTGTCTGAAGAGGATATCCATAGCTGAGTAAAATTTACTTTTGCATGAACACAATCAAGGACAGCGAGTTGTATACTCATCGCACATCAGCTTTATTAACAAAATTTGCTAAAACTATGCTTCGGAGCGATTCAGGGTCAGTGTTTGTTCTTTGTCCGTGAAATGACAACCGTAGTCGGTCAGTGTTAAACCTCATCCTTGAAGCGCGTGTAAATTCCAGGACGATATATTGTTTTGTGTTGCTCCATTACATTCCGCGGAGTACTTCATCACAATCAATCGAAAGACAAACATAGTAGAATAGAAATTTTGAGTAGAGGAAATTTAGACAAATAAAAAATCGAGCGGAAAACAAAAGAAAAGGAAAGAGAACAAATAAAAAAGGAAAAGAACACCAAATTTAGCCAATGACAGCAAAAGGAAGTAGAACAGAAAAAAATAAAAATGTTAAAATAAAAAGTTGCAGCTGAAAACGATAGAAGAAAAAGAACACGAAAAGATCACGATGTCTATATCACTGGGTTGCTTGCGGGATGGATTTTGTACTGAGAGCATGTGTGTGTACTTACTACCGAATCATTGCCCTGAAATTGAGAGAAGCCAGAAAAAGAGAGGTGTCGTTGCGATGAAATCGGTAACGGTTATCTTACGAATTAAGGTTGGTTACTCGGTTTCATGAAGAAATGTTGCCTATACTAGTTTTTCGTACCGGTTTCTTCAATTAAGTTTTTTGAAGTTATTATTATTTTTAAATATTATTACTTCTTAGTCAAGTCAGATTTGATCAACGGTTAAAGTTTTATTTGAATTCAAATTTTAGTGGCGGAATATTATTTTATGCTACATTGTTTTCATTTTTCGTGAAATGCCAGTATTTACATTTTAAAATCGAGTCTATCTCATGTATCAAAATTCAGGACGGCTGTATGTATCCTAACAAATCTTACGACATATCAATAGCACGATTTGTATAAAAATGTTTTGTTATACTGAACTACCATTTTTTTTGAAAATTTTTATATTTGATAATATTAGCTAAACACTCTAAACTATAATTCGCCCATTTAATGTTTTATGCTCGAATCTGTAATATTTTGAAAAAGCTACTATTTTTCGTAATAACGTGCTCTGTAAAGTAGGTTTTTCGCTTTGAATATGATAAGAGGCCTTGAAGTTCAAATTACACACATCAAAAATTAAACGTCACCCAGTGAATCCCGGATTCCAGGTTGTATTTGGTCATCGTTTTTCTGTTTACTCAGCTGCTACCTGACAAGAGTAAAGTAACAGATTTATACCAGGCCATGTTGTTTAGTTACATTATTTTTTGAACCAGATTCCGTTAAACCGTGGTGCATCGAAATCTTGATCGAAATTCATACACCTAAGCACTCCAGTATACGAAAATGTCTCTGAGAAACACGAATCGAATGAACGCTTGCCATTGACACAGGTGCACGAAGGTCTCCATTTTTTGTGCTCCACTGTTTTGCATTTAAAACAATGAAAAATATGATAAAATTGCGAACAAAATCAACACCTACTGAATCAAAATCTGTCCAACGTGGACGGATTTTGAAACACAGGATCCGTAATCCGTACAACTTTTTTTTTGAATATTTATCAAGTTAAAGCAGTCCGATTGACCAGACTACCACTGTAAATAGTTCAATACGCATTTTGAGAAGAGATCGTTTCAATTTATAATCTGCTGATCCTACTCTATTAATTGCGATTTGCAATTTAAGCACAGTCACTTTCGGTACAATTATATAATACACGTGAACAAGTGGCAACTGGAACATCGCGTTTGCTGGGTGACGATTTGTTTTGTATTTGTGTTATTTTAATTTCAGTGCCTACTTCCCATTCAAATGGCCAGAAAGTTTACTGTCAAGTATAAAATCAGGATAAGTTTAACGATTTGTAAATAAATTCCCTTAAATCCCCTTTTTATTTATTGATATGTAACAAAGTGGACGGATTTCAGTCCCTCACGGTAATCGTGCCCATTAATAGTTGAAATAATAGAAAATTATAAAAAGAATTTCTTGTGACAATTTAGAGGAATTTCCCGATGACATTTCGAAGAATTTCGCATGGTATTTCAAAAGAGCTTCTCGAGAAAACTATTAGGTACTAATGGAACCTACCCGATCTTGCTCTGGTTTGTATTTTTTGCGTTCAAACTGTCATTTGCTGAAATTATTCCAGCATCGCACTCTAGATCGATTTCAGTTCGAGCTTGATTTTTTCCCCCAATACACCAAATTGTTGCATTTTGTTGAATATCCGGCATTTCTCAGTATATTTCCATGTATATTAACGCATTCCCATGTATATAAACGCGGTGCCATTTGGCCGAATGCCGTCTGGCCGACTGCCGTTTGGCCTAACGCCGTTTGGCCGAATAGTTGAAAAAATTGACCTCAAATTACGAGTCGCAAAGTGTGAAAAATGAAACGTGAGTAATGAGAAGCAAGAAGTGAGAAGTACGATGTGAAAGGTGTGAAGAAAAAAGTGAACAGAGAACTTCTTCCTTGTTCTTCCTTCTTCCTTCTTCTTTCTTCTATCTTCCTTTTTCCTTTTTCCTTCTTGCTTCTTGCTTCTTTCTTCTTTCTTCTTCCTTCTTTCTCCTTCCTTCTTCCTTCTTCCTACTTCCTTCTTCCTTCTTCTTTCTTCTTTCATCCTTCTTCCTTCTTTCTTCTTCCTTCTTCCTTTTTCCTTTTTCCTTCTTCCTTTCTTCTTCCTCCTTCTTCCTTATTCCTTCTTCCTGCTTCCTTCTTCCTTTTTCCTTTTTCTTTCTTCTTTCTTCCTTTATCCTTCTTCATTCTTCCTCCTTCCTTCTTCCTTCTTCCTTCTTCCTTCTTCCTTCTTTCTTCTTCCTTCTTCCTTCTTCCTTCTTCATTCTTCCTTCATCTTTCTTCTTTCTTCCTTCTTCCTCCTTCCTTCTTCCTTCTTCCTTCTTCCTTCTTCCTTCTTCCTTCTTCCTTCTTCCTTCTTCCTTCCTCCTTCTTCCTTATTTCTTCTTTCTTCTTCCTTCTTCCTTCTTCTTTTTTCTTCTTCCTTCTGCATGGTTTCTTGTTTTTCTTTATGCTTCCTTGATTCTTTTCTCTTTCTCTTTCCTTCTTCTTTTTTTATTCTTCATTCAGAGAATTTCAACTATTCGGCCAAACGGCATTCGGCCAGATGACGTTCGGCCAAATGATCCTTTCGGCCAAATGGCATTCGGCCAAATGACCCTAAACCATAAACACAGCTGATCCCAAGACGAATCGGTTAGTGAGGAAATATAGCAAATCGGTCCATGCGTTCGTGAGGTATATTGCCTCAAAGGAAATACAAGCTCATTCTAATATAAAGAGATTTCACTGAGGTGAGCCAGCCCAGGGCTGAAAGCCTTATTAATAAAGATAAAAAAATAAGCAAATTTCTCGCAGGACTTCAGAAACTGTTTCCCGGTATATTTCGGAAGCATTTCCAGATCAAATTTCGAAGAATTCCGCGTGAAATCAGAAGAATTTTCCGTGAAAACTCTAAGAATTTCTCGATTGAATTCTGGGGAATTTTCCGTGGAATTTCAGAAGTGTTTATAAGATTTTCGGCAAAGCTCAGAAAAAAATCGCAGGGAAAAATTGCTACGCCAATTCACGTCGCCGTTGAGCTGTCAACTGAATTCGAATTCCTGGACTTTATAAATGAAGCGTGGGAGACCGTATATTACCGGAGACAGAGCTATGTCATTCCGATTACCAAGAATAATGTCCCCTCACGGGGTCTTGGAATAGGAGGGTTATGGAGAGTCTACGGGAAAGACTGGGAGACTGAGCTTCCAGCACCATGCGTTCCGTCCAGGATATGGATCGAATATTTACTGTGCGGGACTTGGGGATGTCCTCCAGGACGCCTTCAAGCAGGGTAAGCTCGCCGACATAGTTTCCCTTGATATGTTGAAGGCGTTCAATCGCATCAGGACGCCCCTGGTATTTGGATTTGTGAGTAATATCCTTGTTTTATATGCTGTTACCTCTCGGGGTGCTCATTCCTAGCACTCATTGGATATTATACACTGAGATCCTCCCAGATGGAAACGTACCCTGGCGTACCCCAGGGGTCTATGCTGATGGTCATACTCTTCTTGATTGCCATGTACGGAGTCTTCCGCCATCTGCCGGTCAACATCCATATCTTGGTCTACATCGATGACATCCGGCGTGTGACTACGATTCAGCATACACAATCGGTAATCAGTGCCGCACTCCGAAAGCTATCGTCCCATCATCCTTCCAAAGCTCATAGGAGAAAAGCAGAATCAACCTGAAAAGCAACACAAGTCGCTAGTATACGCAACTATCGAGAGGTTGGGAGAAGCCGTTCCAGTTGCCCCTGAACAGCCTACGAGCACTAAGTTCGGCTTACATCAAGAAATATTTCGAAGAAGAACCATTTCATTTTAGTGCAACATGCACAACTGAAATCCGAACGGCATGCCAGAAAGGTACCTCGACACAAATCAACATTCAGCGGAAGTCGTGGTGCAGCCGACACTTCGCAAGTTCTCCATAATGCTCGGTCTTGTACCACAACAAATCGCCCCAGGGTAAATTTTACCAAGAGATTTGCCGAATTTATCTGAAACGCGGCACATTGATCGTTGCGGTGTTTATAAGCGAGTATTCTTATACCAAGGAAGCATGCGCCAATCGTGATGGTAATCCCATCCAATTCGCTTGCGGTCTCGAGCTAACGTGCCCTGCCTACCGAAATCTTGTCGACACTCCCTCACCCGTCTTCAACAACTACGTTTAGCCTCCGGCCTATAGGTGTATACGTTCGTCTACCCCCGCTGGCTTTTCTTCCCTTCCGGCATAGCGTTCTGATGGCCGTCTGCCGCAATGCCGCCTCTTTTGCGGCTGTCACTTCAGCAAAGGGCTGGCTGATGCCTCCCGTTAACATCGACCGCACTTTACCCTCCCGGTTCGAAAGATTTCATCAGACACGAACGAACTTGAAAGATCCGTATTGGAACTTAGTGCGAAGCGTATCCAAAATAGCGAGATTCGGTACATATAGCGGATCTGCCTCCATTCGAGGAGTCGCCTTTGGAGTCTGTGGACTCAGCCTGGTCAAATCCGCAAGTCTAGCTCACCCGTGTAAAATTTTTTCCGTCGAAGCCGCCACCGTTTTTGTCGCAGCCACCCTTCCGACGAATAAAACCAAACCCGTGAAGACCACACGGACTACGCCAGTGATTTCTGCCCTACAAAGCGAGACTCCAAAGCAGCACTGGATCCAGGGAATTCTTGCAGGTATGATCCCCGGTACCATCTTTGCCTGGATTCCTGTGGCATTAGGGGAAACACTGAATCCGATGCACTGGCTAGTATCGACACCTCAAACCCGCTCCGTCCCGCTGGCCGACGTTAAAAAATGGACTAAAAGCATCGTCGGCCGGGACTGGGCTCCAATTTGGAGCAATAACAGAGGACTTTTCTTAGGATCATAGGATCCGTTGACCCCCGGAGTGATCCTGTCTCTCAAAAAGAACAGCAAATCATATTGACTTGTTGCTCGAACTTCATTTAAAATTCTTTTGATGTTCGATTCCATCCCAACGTGTGTCGGTTTTCACCCTCGCAGCGCAGTGTGTCGATCTTACCCACTCCCCAGCCGGCTCGGCTTGAAAATGGACTGTTCGCGTTTTCATCAGAAATCAATTTCTATCAAGAAATATTGTCGTGAGACCTCATGGAATGACGCATAAAAGGCCAAATTATGCTTGTATCAAATTTCTGGACCGAAAAATTGCTTCATATATTAGGGAGCTGTAAAGTAGCTTAAGGTGTCAGTTTTACCCATTTTCCCCTAGGCAGCAATAACTTGACTGGAAACCTCATTTCTTATTCGCATCTTAAATTCGAAAGCTCCATCCTGAATAAAGCAGTGAACACCAACGAAGAACAGCGCATTATTTTCTGAAACCGTTTTAGATAGTCGGATTCATCGTAGGGGCAGAGCATCAACTCTAATGGATTAGCTACGCTGGGATATTGGAAGAGTCCGCTGGAGAGCAAAGCACGGGTTTCCTTCCCTTCTTAGCGTTGTTCTAGTTCCCTTCCCTTTTTAGTGTTGAACTTAATTTTCAAAATAAAAAAAAAACTTGAATGAAGTTAAAAAAATGGTCGAGAGATTTTTAGGAACTCATCATGCCTTGGAACTGACAAATTGGATACCATCATCGATATGGGCCACCATTTCCACAAGGAAGATCTTCAATCTTTATTGCTTTGCTAAATTCCCGTCGTTTTGTACACTGCCCATGATTTCATAGTTAACGTATCAACCACTTGAAATTTCAGCAAATTTGACTTTATGATTGCGCCTTTATTATGGTAATTTATCCGCTGCAATATCGATACGTTGCTTGTTCCAAACCTCATTTAAGTGCTTACGGGGTGAAATGTTTTTAATTTGCAATGTTTGTCCCTAAATTATTTGAAATATATGCGAAAGTGCAATGGTTGTTAAGTCAACTATGAAATCACGGACACAACAGTGGATTTAACAAGAAAGCAACGTGAGCGTTTCTCGATGAGGGGTTGGATATCTCGATGATTAAACGATAGTTAGCTGCGACACTTGAGGTGACTGGTTACCGGTATCCGCTGTACCTTAAATGGACTGGCAACGTGACGAATAAGATGAAGGCTGTACTTGTTGTAAATGATACACATTGAGTATCTTGAAACTTTTTAGCGTGTGGGTAAAAAATGATAAAATGTTGCCTGAAACTAGCTAGGAGTGTAATGTTTACATAGGCAGATGTTTATCAAATGGTTATTAAGATGGCATCGAACCAAGAGCAGATTCAAAAACAAAAACTAATCCAGACCAGCGTTTAAAAAGAGCGTAACAACCTAATATTAAATATGACATTTCTTCATCTCTGTATGTAGATAAAGAACTAATTCGATTACATTTTGACTGTTAAGCTCTTTTTAAATGTTGGTCTAGATACTAATCTGGAGAAGGCAGAAAATTATTGAACCTGTTAGTGTCGACCGAATCTTTCGATCCGTGATGTGGCGAAGAAAGTGGAGGTTTTCATCTGTCTCCTACTAGGTCAGGAAGACACCAATCCGGAACGACAAACAAAATACGGTAGCCAAAATTCGCACCAGATAGCTGCATTATAAGCGGCTGACGAAACCGAAGTACGAACGACGAGACTTACACAAAGCAATTTACGTGCCTACATCACTGTTGCTCGTTGAAGATTCGGCTCCTTACTGAGGCAAAACAGTTTGCCAGTCTGCAGAACTTTGAAGACGCATTGCCGTCACCGGTACAACTCCTAAGTTCAGTAAGGTCCGGTTGGAAGCCGATCAGGAAGCAGCTAGTACCACCAGAGAGGAGGATATGGCGAAACGTGCGTCTGGAGAATGTCAGGCAAAGGATGACCTTAAGGAATGGTGGGGGCAAGTGTCCCCACTAAAAAAGGATGCTTGGGGGAAGTTCCTGAGGTTATATGGAAGATTAAAGAGAACAAATTCGCCAAAAAAAAATCTTGGTTTGGTATGTCATATGGACGGAATTCTGCTAAATCGCATTGAGCGCCAATAAAAAAATTACACATTTTCGAGTAGCAAATCACAAATTGTTCCGGACATCTCTGAAATTCATAGCACAGGATATCCAACAACAAGAAAATGAAGGAATTATTTTCGTTTCCCGAACTTCGTAAAACACCTGAGCTTGAGCTGAATTTGAAGAAACAGTCGGTAAAAGTATCAAAAGAAGTCAGTCCCACCATTGCATTAAACCTCACGACAGGTGTTAAGGACAAAGTGCGGCAATTCAGTCCTGGAGTAGAAATCTTATTAACCAATAAAGCAGACATCTTATTTCTTCAAATTTTGAAGATAATTCGATTGAAAATTAATTTTCGTCTACCATTTTTTTTGTGTAGAGTTGTGGCGAGTAGTGCAGTGACGTATTTTTTGAATTGTGAATTCCTACGGTTCAGCGGAGATTGCATTTGTAGTAGCGAAGTCGAAGCTAAATAGTCCCTTTAAGACCAACATTAGTGTAGAAGCTTGGTTTTCTATAGAAAAACGGCAGGCTTTATAAGAAAATTATTTTGAGCTTTCAATGGAAAGTCTTCACTTTTCATAACACGAGTTCGTACAATTCTAATTAATTCCCCTACTTGATGAGTAAGGTGGTGGAATTAAATGAATTTGTACGAACTCGTCTGATGACAACGACAGGCTTTAGTTATTGACCAAACACGGCTGTGTGTTGTCGGATCTGTTTTATGGGCTAAAAGACACATAGTTACCCAATTTAAAGCATTAACCCGTAAGAATCTGTGAACGAAGATAAATCGTTTTTATTTTGGGAATAATCTTTGTAGTGTTGCAATGAAAAACAATTGAGTATCCGTTGAAACTCTTCGAATCAACCACTAGAAAACCTTTTTTTTTTGACAAAATTCCATTCAAAATGATGAAAAATCAACATTTTTTGTAAAACGTTTAGTCCTTTGAGCCTATTACTGCTGTAGTGCTAAGGTCCTATTGTTGTGGTATCGCTCTCCAT